>NC_080671.1:288354802-288436063 GCF_030247195.1 Topomyia yanbarensis | reverse complement strand
ATAAAATATGTAAATCTTTGATAATCCTCCTATTAGTGCAATTATGCTTTTCTCATATATGAGCACATCTATCTACCTTCTATATATATATATATATATATATATATATATATATATATATATATATATATATATAATATATATATATATATATATATATATATATATATATATAATATATATATATATATATATATATATATATATATATATATATATATATATATATATATATATATATATATATATATTATATATATATATACTATATATATATATATATATATATATATATATATATATATATATATATATATTATATATATATATATATATATATATATATATATATATATATATATATATATATATATATACATATATATATATATATATATATATATATATATATATATATATATATATATATATTATATATATATATATATATATATATATATATATATATATATATATATATATATATAAAAAACATAGTTGGCGTACGTAAGACCGCGCATCACTTAAGAACGGCATGATGGATTTGCGCAATTTGTTCTTCATTTTGTTGGAAATTTTATTTAGAACAATGTTAGATCGAAATAAAATCTGTAAATCTTTGATAATCCTTCTATTAGTGCAATTATGCTTTTCTCATATATGAGCACATTTATCATGCTGCTGAATGCATTATTGATAGTCTTTCCCCGCACGTAAAAGTTCACATATATGGCGATTTCAATCAACGCGGTATTGATTTCATACCAGATGCTGATAATGAGAGCATCCTACTTCCTGTTGTAGGGGAAAATGAAACTTTGCAGTTCATTTGCGATAAATCTGCCAGTTTAGGACTTAATCAAATAAATCACATAAGAAATCAGCGACATTGCTATTTAGATTTATTAATGACGAATATAGACGAAGACTTCTGTGTAACGGAATCACTTACTCCCTTATGGAAGAATGAAGCTTATCATACAGCCATTGAGTTTTCTATATTCTTGCATGTTAACGACAGACCTGATGATAGTGAATTTGAGGAGGTATTTGATTACGAGTCCGCTAACTATGAAAGCTTGAGGCAAAAAATTAATGCAATAAACTGGCAAATGATTTTAAGAAATGAAGAAAATGTTGAAGCTGCCGTAGACATCTTCTACAAAATATTATTTGAAGTCATTCA
This sequence comes from Topomyia yanbarensis, assembly GCF_030247195.1. Lineage (NCBI taxonomy): Eukaryota > Metazoa > Arthropoda > Insecta > Diptera > Culicidae > Topomyia > Topomyia yanbarensis. The sequence goes on along the minus strand of NC_080671.1, from coordinate 288,434,877 downwards.
CGAAGATATACCATTGAAAAGAAGAAGGCGTCACTATAACTCAAAACATCCCATCTGGTTTAATAGAGAAATCAAAAATTTAAAAAATCGTAAGCAGAAAGCACACAAAATCTACAAAAAATACAACAGCGAAGATAACTTAACAAACTATTTAAATCTATGCGATCAATTGAACCTTGCCATTGATATCGCGTTTGAAGAGTACAATGCAAGAACAGAACGCAATATAAAAACTTGCCCAAAAAACTTCTTTAATTACGTAAAAACTAAAATAAAATCGGATTGTTTCCCAACAGAAATGCATCTTGATGGAAAGGTAGGCGATAACTCAGAGGAAATCTGCAATCTTTTTGCAACATTCTTCCAGGAAGTTTACACTACATTTTCAGAGAAGGATCGAGAGCGTGAATACTTTTCATTCCTCCCAGAACTTTCAAGAGATATTAACATTAAACAGATAAAAGTACATACAATCATGGATGCCTTAAAAAACTTGGATAGCTCTAAAAGCCCTGGACCTGATGGCGTTCCACCGGTGTTTTTAAAAACTTTGTCAATAGAACTAACCGCTCCTTTATTTTGGCTTTTTAACATGTCTCTAGAATCAGGTTGTTTTCCTAAAACATGGAAAAGCTCTTTCCTAGTTCCAATTTTTAAAAATGGTAAAAAATCCGATGTGCGTAACTATCGTGGAATAGCTATCATCTCGTGCATTCCCAAGATTTTCGAGGCGATTGTTAATGAAAATTTATTCCACCAAATCAAGAACAGAATTACCCATGTGCAACATGGTTTTTTCAAAGGGCGTTCTACAAGTACAAATCTACTCGAATTCATTAACTACACATTAACAGCAATGGATAACGGAAACCACGTTGAAGCTCTTTATACAGATTTTAGCAAAGCATTTGATCGCATCGACATACCCATGCTACTTTTTAAATTAGAAAAAATGGGGTTTGAGCCAGGACTTCTTACATGGGTACAATCATATCTTACAAATCGTGAACAAGCTGTTAGATTTAAAGGGATAAAATCAATCCCAATTCAAGTTACATCAGGAGTCCCTCAAGGGTCTCATTTGGGCCCGCTATTATTTATTTTATTTGTTAACGACATTTCCTTCATTCTAAAAAATGTAAAAGTTCTTATATATGCTGATGATATGAAACTATTTCTAGAAATAAGAAATGGTGAAGACTTTCAGACATTTCAAAACGAAGTAAATATATTTTATACATGGTGTAATAAAAGCCTGCTGAAACTGAATGTAAAAAAATGTAATTCCATAACATTGAGTAGAAAGAATAATATACAGAACAATAGAATCTTATTGGGAAATCAACAAGTAGAAAAGTGTGACAGAATAAGAGATCTAGGAGTTATTATAGATTCCAAAATAACATTCATAGATCATTATAACACAATAATTAACAAAGCAAACAGCACACTAGGTTTTATTAAACGCTTCTGCTATAATTTCCAAGATCCCTACACAATAAAAACCTATTTTAATCCACCTAGCGGTGCAATTGTGCCTTTCTCAATCATTAATCACGAGAGTGTGTGCGTTGTTTATATTCATTAAAAGCTTTTAAATGCATATATTACATTTTATTATTGTACATCACATGACAACTATATACAGGAAAATAAATCATTATTCGAGTTCTAAAATTTTGAAAAAGAAAAAACAGCCACGGTAATATTGAACTGAAAAAAGGTGCGAAATCGGCAAAGTCCCAAAAAGTCGATTTCTAAAAAAAAAAATTTCGTGATAACATAAAATCTCGACGTTTCATGCATTTTAAAGATGTTTGGCATCAAAAATACGAATTCGATTTCTGAAATTTCATGGGGTCCCCCCTTTGAAAAAAATTTTGAGTTCCGGCTTATATGGGAATTTCATGTGTGACCGGACCGTTCAGTCTATATTTCCGGAACCATACAAGCGGTCCGTGCGAAATGTTACAGACATCTGTGGGGATAATATAGCTATCATTTGGGACTAAGTTTGTGAAAATCGGCCCAACCATTTCCGAGAAACTGATATGAGTTTGCTAGTTATGAAAGATGGCCGCTTTTCCCGGGCACTTCCGGAACCGTCTATGGTGGTCAATTTAGTCAACGAAAGTTTGTTTGGCCGTCGGTGACCTAGAACTGCAAAGTTAAGTTATTTGAGAGACATTTTAGCGAAATTTTTACCTTTTTTGCTTCCATCGGGGTATCGGCTTGAATCACAATTTGCTATGTGATCGCACGCCACAACCCGTAACTCCGGATCCGGAAGTCGGTTGGGGATAAAATTTAATAGCCATTTACGGGGACGCAACATCTTTCATTTGAGACTAAGTTTGGTTGATTCGGTCTAGCCACCTCCGAGAAACCGATGTGACTGTTAGTCAGAATTTGGATACTTCCGCCGGGGCTTCCGGAACCGATGATGGTGGCCAATGTGACCAAAGAGACTTTGAATGGCTGTTAATGACCTAGTACTACAAATCGAAGCAATTGTGGTCACATTTTGGAAAAATTTTCACCATTATACATTCATTGCAGAATTTCTTAAAATCGACGTTTTCTGCGTGATCGTACTCATCACCCTGTAATTCCGGAACCGGAAGTCGGATCCATTAGAAACTCGATAGCAGCCTATGGGAACGTTGCACCTTTCATTTGGGACTAAGTTTGTAAAAATCGGTTCATCCATCTCTGAGAAAAGTGAGTGAGATTGTGTTCGCGTACACACACACAGACGCACATGCACACACACACATACATACACACACATACATACACACACACAGACATTTGCCGAACTCGACGAACTGAATCGAATGGTATATGTCACTCGGCCCTCCGGGCCTCCGTTAAAAAGTCGGTTTTCAGAGCAATTGCAATACCTTTCTATTGAGAAAGGCAAAAAGGTGCGAAATCGGCAAAGTCCCAAAAAGTCGATTTTTATAAAAAAAAATTTTTTCGAGATAACATAAAATCTCGACGTTTCATGCATTTTAAAGATGTTTGGCATCAAAAATACGAATTCGATTTTTGAAATTTCATGGGGTCCCCCCTTTGAAAAAAAATTAGAGTTCCGGCTTATATGGGAATTTCATGTGTGACCGGACCGTTCAGTCTATATTTCCGGAACCATACAAGCGATCCGTGCGAAATTTTACAGACATCTGTGGGGATAATAGAGCTATCATTTGGGACTAAGTTTGTGAAAATCGGCCCAACCATTTCCGAGAAACTGATATGAGTTTGCTAGTTATGAAAGATGACCGCTTTTCCCGGGCACTTCCGGAACCGTCTATGGTGGTCAATGTAGTCAACGAAAGTTTGTTTGGCCGTCGGTGACCTAGAACTGCAAAGTTAAGTTATTTGAGAGACATTTTAGCGAAATTTTTACCTTTTTTGCTTCCATCGGGGTATCGGCTTGAATCACAATTTGCTATGTGATCGCACGCCACAACCCGTAACTCCGGAACCGGAAGTCGGTTGGGGATAAAATTTAATAGTCATTTACGGGGACGCAACATCTTTCATTTGAGACTAAGTTTGGTTGATTCGGTCTAGCCACCTCCGAGAAACCGATGTGACTGTTAGTCAGAATTTGGATACTTCCGCCGGGGCTTCCGGAACCGATGATGGTGGCCAATGTGACCAAAGAGACTTTGAATGGCTGTTAATGACCTAGTACTACAAATCGAAGCAATTGTGGTCACATTTTGGAAAAATTTTCACCATTATACACTCATTGCAGAATTTCTTAAAATCGACGTTTTCTGCGTGATCGTACTCATCACCCTGTAATTCCGGAACCGGAAGTCGGATCCATTAGAAATTCAATAGCAGCCTATGAGAACGTTGCACCTTTCATTTGGGACTAAGTTTGTAAAAATCGGTTCATCCATCTCTGAGAAAAGTGAGTGAGATTGTGTTCGCGTACACACACACAGACGCACATACACACACACATACATACACACACATACATACACACACACAGACATTTGCCGAACTCGACGAACTGAATCGAATGGTATATGTCACTCGGCCCTCCGGGCCTCCGTTAAAAAGTCGGTTTTCAGAGCAATTGCAATACCTTTCTATTGAGAAAGGCAAAAAGGTGCGAAATCGGCAAAGTCCCAAAAAGTCGATTTCTAAAAAAAAAAAATTTCGTGATAACATAAAATCTCGACGTTTCATGCATTTTAAAGATGTTTGGCATCAAAAATACGAATTCGATTTCTGAAATTTCATGGGGTCCCCCCTTTGAAAAAAATTTTGAGTTCCGGCTTATATGGGAATTTCATGTGTGACCGGACCGTTCAGTCTATATTTCCGGAACCATACAAGCGGTCCGTGCGAAATGTTACAGACATCTGTGGGGATAATATAGCTATCATTTGGGACTAAGTTTGTGAAAATCGGCCCAACCATTTCCGAGAAACTGATATGAGTTTGCTAGTTATGAAAGATGGCCGCTTTTCCCGGGCACTTCCGGAACCGTCTATGGTGGTCAATGTAGTCAACGAAAGTTTGTTTGGCCGTCGGTGACCTAGAACTGCAAAGTTAAGTTATTTGAGAGACATTTTAGCGAAATTTTTACCTTTTTTGCTTCCATCGGGGTATCGGTTTGAATCACAATTTGCTATGTGATCGCACGCCACAACCCGTAACTCCGGAACCGGAAGTCGGTTGGGGATAAAATTTAATAGCCATTTACGGGGACGCAATACCTTTCATTTGAGGTCAAGTTTAGTCGAATCGGTCTAGCCATCTCCGAGAAACCGATGTGACTGTTACTCTGAATTTGGATACTTCCGCCGGGGCTTCCGGAACCGATGATGGTGGCCAATGTGACCAAAGAGACTTTGAATGGCTGTTAATGACCTAGTACTACAAATCGAAGCAGTTGTGGTCACATTTTGGAAAAATTTTCACCATTATACATTCATTGCAGAATTTCTTAAAATCGACATTTTCTGCGTGATCGTACTCATCACCCTGTAATTCCGGAACCGGAAGTCGGATCCATTAGAAATTCAATAGCAGCCTATGGGAACGTTGCACCTTTCATTTGGGACTAAGTTTGTAAAAATCGGTTCATCCATCTCTGAGAAAAGTGAGTGAGATTGTGTTCGCGTACACACACACAGACGCACATACACACACATACATACACACACACATACATACATACACACACAGACATTTGCCGAACTCGACGAACTGAATCGAATGGTATATGTCACTCGGCCCTCCGGGCCTCCGTTAAAAAGTCGGTTTTCAGAGCAATTGCAATACCTTTCTATTGAGAAAGGCAAAAAGGTGCGAAATCGGCAGTCCCAAAAAGTCGATTTTTATAAAAAAAAAATTTTTCGAGATAACATAAAATCTCGACGTTTCATGCATTTTAAAGATGTTTGGCATCAAAAATACGAATTCGATTTCTGAAATTTCATGGGGTCCCCCCTTTGAAAAAAAATTTGAGTTCCGGCTTATATGGGAATTTCATGTGTGACCGGACCGTTCAGTCTATATTTCCGGAACCATACAAGCGATCCGTGCGAAATTTTACAGACATCTGTGGGGATAATATAGCTATGATTTGGGACTAAGTTTGTGAAAATCGGCCAAACCATTTCCGAGAAACTGATATGAGTTTGCTAGTTATGAAAGATGGCCGCTTTTCCCGGGCACTTCCGGAACCGTCTATGGTGGTCAATGTAGTCAACGAAAGTTTGTTTGGCCGTCGGTGACCTAGAACTGCAAAGTTAAGTTATTTGAGAGACATTTTAGCGAAATTTTTACCTTTTTTGCTTCCATCGGGGTATCGGCTTGAATCACAATTTGCTATGTGATCGCACGCCACAACCCGTAACTCCGGAACCGGAAGTCGGTTGGGGATAAAATTTAATAGCCATTTACGGGGACGCAACATCTTTCATTTGAGACTAAGTTTGGTTGATTCGGTCTAGCCACCTCCGAGAAACCGATGTGACTGTTAGTCAGAATTTGGATACTTCCGTCGGGGCTTCCGGAACCGATGATGGTGGCCAATGTGACCAAAGAGACTTTGAATGGCTGTTAATGACCTAGTACTACAAATCGAAGCAATTGTGGTCACATTTTGGAAAAAATTTCACCATTATACATTCATTGCAGAATTTCTTAAAATCGACGTTTTCTGCGTGATCGTACTCATCACCCTGTAATTCCGGAACCGGAAGTCGGATCCATTAGAAATTCAATAGCAGCCTATGAGAACGTTGCACCTTTCATTTGGGACTAAGTTTGTAAAAATCGGTTCATCCATCTCTGAGAAAAGTGAGTGAGATTGTGTTCGCGTACACACACACAGACGCACATACACACACATACATACACACACATACATACACACACACAGACATTTGCCGAACTCGACGAACTGAATCGAATGGTATATGTCACTCGGCCCTCCGGGCCTCCGTTAAAAAGTCGGTTTTCAGAGCAATTGCAATACCTTTCTATTGAGAAAGGCAAAACATTATATGTAGCCTATGTGCGTTCAACACTAGAATATTGTAGTATAGTTTGGTCGCCTTTTTCAGCAACACATGCAAACCGGATAGAATCAGTACAAAAGCAGTTTTTGATGTTCGCTCTTCGTAAACTAGGTTGGACTGGACTACATTTGCCATCTTATGAAGCACGGTGCATGCTAATTGACATTCAAACCTTGAAAGATCGTTGTGAATTTTCTATGGTATCATTTGTAAACGACATTGTATCACATCGTATTGATTCAATCGAACTTTTATCGAAACTAAATTTTTTTGCTCCTTCTCGACAACTACGTAACCGCAGCATCTTTTGTACAATTCGCCATCGCACCAATTATGCCAAGTTTGGCCCTTTAAACCAAATGATGAATATTTACAACAAACATTGCGAAAGCATTGACTTCACTATGTCGAAAACAAAACTTAAGCAGCAGTTTAAAGTAAACCAAAATTTTAACTAGTGTTAAGTTAGTTTAATAATTATTGTAAGAAACCGGTCTACATCTGATTGACGACTTGAAATAAATAAGTATGTGTGTGTATGTGCGTATGTGTCAAATAATGTCACTCATTTTTCTCAGAGATGGCTGGATCGATTTGCCCAAACTTAGTCTCAAATGAAAGGTGCAACCTTCCCATCGGCTGCTATTGAATTTTGGATCGATCGGAATTCTGGTTCCGGAATTACGGGTTTCAGTGTGCGGCCACACAGAAATTTCTCATATAAACTATAGGAAAAATTAAAAATAGAATTTTTATTTTTGATGCTAAATGTGTTCAAGGTGCATGAAACGTCGAGATTTGATGCAAACTCGAAAAAAAAATTTGACTACGATTCACTTTTTTGGATTTTGGCACATTTTTGCCTTTCTCATATAGAAAGGTTATGCAATCACTCTGAAAAACGCCAACCTAATCCCGGCCCGGAGGGCCGAGTGTCATATCCCATTCGACTCAGTTCGTCGAGATCGGAAAAAGTCTGTATGTGTGTGTGTATGTATGTATGTGTGTGTATGTGTGTGTGTATATGTGTGTATGTATGTGCGTATGTGTCAAATAATGTCACTCATTTTTCTCAGAGATGGCTGGATCGATTTGCCCAAACTTAGTCTCAAATGAAAGGTGCAACCTTCCCATCGGCTACTATTGAATTTTGGATCAATCGGAATTCTGGTTCCGGAATTACGGGTTTCAGAGTGCGGCCACACAGAAATTTCTCATATAAACTATAGGAAAAATTAAAAATAGAATTTTTATTTTTGATGCTAAATGTGTTCAAGGTGCATGAAACGTCGAGATTTGATGCAAACTCGAAAAAAAAAATTTGACTACGATTCACTTTTTTGGATTTTGGCACATTTTTGCCTTTCTCATATAAAAAGGTTATGCAATCACTCTGAAAAACGTCAACCTAATCCCGGCCAAATTTTTTTTTCGACTCGCATAGGGTTTCTGGATTTTAACAGGGGCGTAGTTGATGGTTTACGGAGAGGGGTTACACCCCCCTCTACTGTTCGCGGACCCTTCTTTAAAAATCTCCTTAAATCACCCCTCAGACCACCACCCCATCCAGCCCATATACATAGATATGCTCATATATGAGACAAGCATAATTGCACTAATAGGAGGATTATCAAAGATTTACATATTTTATTTGGATCTAACATCGTTCTACATAAAATTTCCAACAAAATGAAGAACAAATGGCGCAAATCCATCATGCCGTTCTTAAGTGATGCGCGGTCTTACGTACGCCAACTTTGTTTTATATATATATAATATAGATAGATAGATGTGCTCATACATGAGAAAAGCATAATTGCACTAATAGGAAGATTATCAAAGATTTACAGATTTTATTTTGATCTAACATTGTTCTACATAAAATTTCCAACAAAATGAAGAACAAATGGCGCAAATCCATCATGCCGTTCTTAAGTGATGCGCGGTCTTACGTACGCCAACTTTGTTATATATATATATATATATATATATATATATATATATATATATATATATATATATATATATATATATATATATATATATATATATATATATATGTATATATATATATATATATATATATATATATATATATATATATATATATATATATATATATATATATATATATATATATATATATATATATATATATATATATATATATATATATATATATATATATATATATATATATATATATATATATATATATATATATATATATATATATATATATATATATATATATATATATATATATATATATATATAACAAAGTTGGCGTACGTAAGACCGCGCATCACTTAAGAACGGCATGATGGATTTGCGCAATTTGTTCTTCATTTTGTTGGAAATTTTATGTAGAACAATGTTAGATCAAAATAAAATCTGTAAATCTTTGATAATCTTCCTATTAGTGCAATTATGCTTTTCTCATGTATGAGCACATCTATCTATCTATATTATATGTATATAAAACAAAGTTGGCGTACGTAAGACCGCGCATCACTTAAGAACGGCATGATGGATTTGCGCCATTTGTTCTTCATTTTGTTGGAAATTTTATGTAGAACGATGTTAGATCCAAATAAAATATGTAAATCTTTGATAATCCTCCTATTAGTGCAATTATGCTTGTCTCATATATGAGCATATCTATGTATATGGGCTGGATGGGGTGGTGGTCTGAGGGGTGATTTAAGGAGATTTTTAAAGAAGGGTAGAGATTTTTAAAGAACAGTAGAGGGGGGGGGGTGTAACTTCTCTCCGTAAACCATCAACTACGCCCCTGTTAAAATCCAGAAACCCTATGCGAGTCGAAAAAAATAAAATTTGGCCGGGATTAGGTTGACGTTTTTCAGAGTGATTGCATAACCTTTTTATATGAGAAAGGCAAAAATGTGCCAAAATCCAAAAAAGTGAATCGTAGTCAAATTTTTTTTTTCGAGTTTGCATCAAATCTCGACGTTTCATGCACCTTGAACACATTTAGCATCAAAAATAAAAATTCTATTTTTAATTTTTCCTATAGTTTATATGAGAAATTTCTGTGTGGCCGCACTCTGAAACCCGTAATTCCGGAACCAGAATTCCGATTGATCCAAAATTCAATAGTAGCCGATGGGAAGGTTGCACCTTTCATTTGGGACTAAGTTTGGGCAAATCGGTCCAGCCATCTCTGAGAAAAATGACTGACATTATTTGACACATACACACATACATACACACATATACACACACACATACACACACATACATACATACACACACACACATAAGACTTTTTCCGATCTCGACGAACTGAGTCGAATGGGATATGACACTCGGCCCTCCGGGCCGGGATTAGGTTGGCGTTTTTCAGAGTGATTGCATAACCTTTCTATATGAGAAAGGCAAAAATGTGCCAAAATCCAAAAAAGTGAATCGTAGTCAAATTTTTTTTTCGAGTTTGCATCAAATCTCGACGTTTCATGCACCTTGAACACATTTAGCATCAAAAATAAAAATTCTATTTTTAATTTTTCCTATAGTTTATATGAGAAATTTCTGTGTGGCCGCACTCTGAAACCCGTAATTCCGGAACCAGAATTCCGATCGATCCAAAATTCAATAGCAGCCGATGGGAAGGTTGCACCTTTCATTTGAGACTAAGTTTGGGCAAATCGGTCCAGCCATCTCTGAGAAAAATGAGTGACATTATTTGACACATACGCACATACACACACATACTTATTTATTTCAAGTCGTCAATCAGATGTAGACCGGTTTCTTACAATAATTATTAAACTAACTTAACACTAGTTAAAATTTTGGTTTACTTTAAACTGCTGCTTAAGTTTTGTTTTCGACATAGTGAAGTCAATGCTTTCGCAATGTTTGTTGTAAATATTCATCATTTGGTTTAAAGGGCCAAACTTGGCATAATTGGTGCGATGGCGAATTGTACAAAAGATGCTGCGGTTACGTAGTTGTCGAGAAGGAGCATAAAAATTTAGTTTCGATAAAAGTTCGATTGAATCAATACGATGTGATACAATGTCGTTTACAAATGATACCATAGAAAATTCACGACGATCTTTCAAGGTTTGAATGTCAATTAGCATGCACCGTGCTTCATAAGATGGCAAATGTAGTCCAGTCCAACCTAGTTTACGAAGAGCGAACATCAAAAACTGCTTTTGTACTGATTCTATCCGGTTTGCATGTGTTGCTGAAAAAGGCGACCAAACTATACTACAATATTCTAGTGTTGAACGCACATAGGCTACATATAATGTTTTTATTGTGTAGGGATCTTGGAAATTATAGCAGAAGCGTTTAATAAAACCTAGTGTGCTGTTTGCTTTGTTAATTATTGTGTTATAATGATCTATGAATGTTATTTTGGAATCTATAATAACTCCTAGATCTCTTATTCTGCAACACTTTTCTACTTGTTGATTTCCCAATAAGATTCTATTGTTCTGTATATTATTCTTTCTACTCAATGTTATGGAATTACATTTTTTTACATTCAGTTTCAGCAGGCTTTTATTACACCATGTATAAAATATATTTACTTCGTTTTGAAATGTCTGAAAGTCTTCACCATTTCTTATTTCTAGAAATAGTTTCATATCATCAGCATATATAAGAACTTTTACATTTTTTAGAATGAAGGAAATGTCGTTAACAAATAAAATAAAGAATAGTGGGCCCAAATGAGACCCTTGAGGGACTCCTGATGTAACTTGAATTGGGATTGATTTTATCCCTTTAAATCTAACAGCTTGTTCACGATTTGTAAGATATGATTGTACCCATGTAAGAAGTCCTGGCTCAAACCCCATTTTTTCTAATTTAAAAAGTAGCATGGGTATGTCGATGCGATCAAATGCTTTGCTAAAATCTGTATAAAGAGCTTCAACGTGGTTTCCGTTATCCATTGCTGTTAATGTGTAGTTAATGAATTCGAGTAGATTTGTACTTGTAGAACGCCCTTTGAAAAAACCATGTTGCACATGGGTAATTCTGTTCTTGATTTGGTGGAATAAATTTTCATTAACAATCGCCTCGAAAATCTTGGGAATGCACGAGATGATAGCTATTCCACGATAGTTACGCACATCGGATTTTTTACCATTTTTAAAAATTGGAACTAGGAAAGAGCTTTTCCATGTTTTAGGAAAACAACCTGATTCTAGAGACATGTTAAAAAGCCAAAATAAAGGAGCGGTTAGTTCTATTGACAAAGTTTTTAAAAACACCGGTGGAACGCCATCAGGTCCAGGGCTTTTAGAGCTATCCAAGTTTTTTAAGGCATCCATGATTGTATGTACTTTTATCTGTTTAATGTTAATATCTCTTGAAAGTTCTGGGAGGAATGAAAAGTATTCACGCTCTCGATCCTTCTCTGAAAATGTAGTGTAAACTTCCTGGAAGAATGTTGCAAAAAGATTGCAGATTTCCTCTGAGTTATCGCCTACCTTTCCATCAAGATGCATTTCTGTTGGGAAACAATCCGATTTTATTTTAGTTTTTACGTAATTAAAGAAGTTTTTTGGGCAAGTTTTTATATTGCGTTCTGTTCTTGCATTGTACTCTTCAAACGTGATATCAATGGCAAGGTTCAATTGATCGCATAGATTTAAATAGTTTGTTAAGTTATCTTCGCTGTTGTATTTTTTGTAGATTTTGTGTGCTTTCTGCTTACGATTTTTTAAATTTTTGATTTCTCTATTAAACCAGATGGGATGTTTTGAGTTATAGTGACGCCTTCTTCTTTTCAATGGTATATCTTCGTGAATGACTTCAAATAATATTTTGTAGAAGATGTCTACGGCAGCTTCAACATTTTCTTCATTTCTTAAAATCATTTGCCAGTTTATTGCATTAATTTTTTGCCTCAAGCTTTCATAGTTAGCGGACTCGTAATCAAATACCTCCTCAAATTCACTATCATCAGGTCTGTCGTTAACATGCAAGAATATAGAAAACTCAATGGCTGTATGATAAGCTTCATTCTTCCATAAGGGAGTAAGTGATTCCGTTACACAGAAGTCTTCGTCTATATTCGTCATTAATAAATCTAAATAGCAATGTCGCTGATTTCTTATGTGATTTATTTGATTAAGTCCTAAACTGGCAGATTTATCGCAAATGAACTGCAAAGTTTCATTTTCCCCTACAACAGGAAGTAGGATGCTCTCATTATCAGCATCTGGTATGAAATCAATACCGCGTTGATTGAAATCGCCATATATGTGAACTTTTACGTGCGGGAAAAGACTATTAATAATGCATTCAGCAGCATGATAAAACTTTTCGTAAGTCGTTTTTCGAGCAAAATTTGGAGGAAAATACACCGAAGCGAAAACGTGAGTTTCGTCTTTAACATGTACTTTCACCCACACATGCTCGAATTCTTTTGATTTTATAGTTTTGATAACTTCTGCATTTAGTTTTGCTGAAATCGCAATCAATGCGCCCCCTCCTGACTTCTTATCAGATACATGACAATCACGGTCATCCCTAAATACATTGTAATTGCTTCCGAAAACTTCTTCACTTCTCACTGTTTCGTCCCAACTAGTCTCAGTTGCTAAAATTACGGAATAATGACAACCTAATATTTTGTTTTGAATCACATTCATCTTAGCTGCACTTTTCATGCGGTTAAAGTTTTGGCAATAGAACAAGATTTCTGTTCTTGACTGAGATTCTCTTGGAGAAGTGTTAGTTGAATGGGAATTAATTAGACCTAGCTCTACCTCTTCTAAATCTTGAATCGCAATATGATTTGTCAATTCATTATCTTGCTCTAATGAGCGCGTCGATAGCGGCAAAAACACTGACAGGTGCCAATTCCGGAGGGGTACATAGGTGTGGCAGCAGCTGTTCGATGTGAGGTGCTAGGTTGGTCGGTAGGGCACGGGTTTAAAACATCGCCTCTCTGGAATGCAATGGTAGGTCTGAACGAAGTTGAAGGTGGCCTCGAAAAACGTTTCTTTGCCTCAGCCAGTAGCTCTCTATCCAACGGAAGATTGTCGATGTCGCGGCGTTTGTTATCGTGGTACGCAAATCTGCTGTGGTTGTAATTACATCCGTTATTTCTGTCGAAAATTGTGTGGTGCTTGTAACCGTGATTCTTGCGACGCTTAGTATTATTATTACGGGTGGTGTCAAGTGCATTAGCGGGCCTCTGTTTATGCCGTTTCTTCTTTATTCTTGCTTTCTCCGCCGCTTTTTGTTGATTGAGACGACGCAATTTACGTGCGTCGTATTCGGACCAATCAGCCTTCCATACCTTAGAGTTGCCAAGGAAACGCCAGCCTGAGTTACTGGCTGCCTCGACGGACATCTCAGCCTCTAAACTAGGGGAGGAATCTGTTGCGGGTGAAGCAGCAGTCTTTTGTTCCAGTGAGTTTACTGCACTAGAAATTTGCTTTAACTCATCGATAATATCATCCGTAAATATTGGGTTTACATAACTCATATTCTGAGCCGAACAGTTGTTAGCCATGTCAGTTATCACGCTGCTGACCTTTTCAATTTCTGAACAAATTTGTTTCAACTCGCGTGTCATATCGGTGGTCAGTTCATTCACATAGGCTGCGATGTTGTTTTTCGTAGCTTTCATCGATATGTCGAATAATGATGTTAAGTGATTTTTTGTGGCAACGACATCAGTTTTGCCAGTTTTGTTGGAAGCAGCCAGCTCATTCCACAACTCCGAGGTTTTGGCTATGTGTGCAACCGCGTTATTATGATTAGCTGCAGTTGTTTTAATTTCGCCTTTCAACTCGTTTAAGAGCATTTCGATACATTCAAATCCATCTCGGACATTGAAGTTGCTAAATGTGGATGTGAGTTTGTGATTCGACTCCATAACTAGCTTGTTGAGGTTGATGGCTTCTTGTTGTTGTCTGTACAGTTTATCGAAATTTAACTCCATCACGAGACGCTTCTGGCACTCGTAGCATATTGGCAGCATGTATGTTAGTATTCTTTGCTCATGATTCCTCTGAGCACCAACGCATGCAGCGTGGAATTTTTTCCCGCATGATCCATGGCAGTACCACACATGTTTGTCGTCACTCACTGTACAATTATTAATCGCGCACGGCATGTTTTACTTACGCAGCAATGATAAATGAAAACAATACAAATTAAAACACGCACGGTTAAACTTTAAACGACGCAAATGGAAACGCGACCGAACTGTAACGACGACTTGAATGCAATACATACATACACACACACATACAGACTTTTTCCGATCTCGACGAACTGAGTCGAATGGGATATGACACTCGGCCCTCCGGGCCGGGATTAGGTTGACGTTTTTCAGAGTGATTGCATAGCCTTTCTATATGAGAAAGGCAAAAATGTGCCAAAATCCAAAAAAGTGAATCGTAGTCAAATTTTTTTTTCGAGTTTGCATCAAATCTCGACGTTTCATGCACCTTGAACACATTTAGCATCAAAAATAAAAATTCTATTTTTAATTTTTCCTATAGTTTAAATGAGAAATTTCTGTGTGGCCGCACTCTGAAACCCGTATCCGGAACCAGAATTCCGATCGATCCAAAATTCAATAGCAGCCGATGGGAAGGTTGCACCTTTCATTTGAGACTAAGTTTGGGCAAATCGATCCAGCCATCTCTGAGAAAAATGAGTGACATTATTTGACACATACGCACATACATACACACACACACATACATACACACACACATAGACTTTTTCCGATCTCGACGAACTGAGTCGAATGGGATATGACACTCGGCCCTCCGGGCCGGGATTAGGTTGACGTTTTTCAGAGTGATTGCATAACCTTTCTATATGAGAAAGGCAAAAATATTAATCGTTTTAAATTCGATTCTAAATTTTGTTTGCGCCCTTGATATTGTGAAGTTTTAAAGTGTTTTGTACAAATGTTGTTTTTGTGTCGTGAAAAATCCAGTGAAAATCGAGATTGTTTACATCACCGGACCTGTGTGCAATTACCCACAAAAATTCACGCGCTCGCTTCGCCACCTGCACGCGAGTAGAGGAAAGTATTTCCCACCATAACTTGGCGCACAGTAAGACGAAAACGAAAAGTCGGATCTAGGGCGGGTAGAAAATCGGCATTATGACAAGTGCATGCGATCACTGCGCGAAAACCGTCAAATCGGACGATGACTTTATCGAATGCATGGGATTTTGCAAAAAATGTGGTGCATATGCAGTGCGGTAAACAACTCAACAAGCCGTTCTTGAAAAAACCTGTTTTAATCCACCTAGCGGTGCAATTGTGCCTTTCTCATTTCTCTAAACTATGGCACGGAGGCTTTTTATGTTCAACATAATTGTGGAAATGTCCATTACATTCTTAGTACACTTTGCACTTATACACAATGGCATGCCAGCCACGAACTTGAGTTGACGGTGAAACACTTGAAATAAAAAAAAATATAATACTCCATTAGCCTAATCAACATTAGATCAATGTTATCTGCTTGCTAACTCATTTTGTCATGCGGGGTGGGTATGTGAGGAGGGCGAAAGTCCCATGAACGAACGACTCCCTAGCTTAAATTGGTATGCTTTGTGATATAGTGGTGGTTTAAAGATGATGGGGTTGAAAGGGAGGGGTATGAGGGCTGGATGGGGTGGTGGTCTGAGGGGTGATTTAAGGAGATTTTTAAAGGAGGGAAGTGAACAGTAGAGGGGGGGGGGGTGTAACCCCTCTCCGTAAACAATCAACTACGCCCCTGTTAAAATCCAGAAACCTTATGAGAGTCGAAAAAAAATTTTGGATTATGTTGACGTTTTTCAGAGTGATTGCATAACCTTTCTATATGAGAAAGGCAAAAATGTGCCAAAATCCAAAAAAGTGAATCGTCGTCAAATTTTTTTTCGAGTTTGCATCAAATCTCGACGTTTCATGCACCTTGAACACATTTAACATCAAAAATAAAAATTCTATTTTTAATTTTTCCTATAGTTTATATGAGAAATTTCTGTGTGGCCGCACTCTGAAACCCGTAATTCCGGAACCAGTATTCCGATCGATCCAAAATTCAATAGCAGCCGATGGGAAGGTTGCACCTTTCATTTGAGACTAAGTTTGGGCAAATCGGTCCAGCCATCTCTGAGAAAAATGAGTGACATTATTTGACACATACGCACATACATACACACACACACACACACACACATACACACACACATACACACACACATACAGACTTTTTCCGATCTCGACGAACTGAGTCGAATGGGATATGACACTCGGCCCTCCGGGCCGGGATTAGGTTGACGTTTTTCAGAGTGATTGCATAACCTTTCTATATGAGAAAGGCAAAAACTTGCCGAAAACCCAAATTTATTTTGGATGTGCAATGAATGTGTCAAGTTGATGAAGTTTGCTCGCTTTCGCGACACCGTTTCCTCGCTTGGATGTGTTATCGCTGCTATCGCTGGGAAAACGGATGACGTCTGTGCTGAACTAAAGGCAGAGTTATCAAAAAATAACCAGCAAATTTCGCACCTCGCCAGAAAGGTTTCAACAGCCACTCCAGTCCGGCAAAATTCCGGTACATATCGACCATCTCAGAAACGTCGTCGCGAGGATGGCCCTGATCCGAGCAGTATTCTTGTCGGCGGTCGAAAGCTAGTCGATAATAGCAACATTCTCACGGTTCCACCTCCCACTCCGTTGCTCTGGATGTATCTTTCCCGCTTTTTTATATTGTTTTCTATTTGATTATATTGTTTTGTTTGCATTACATTTTTAATTTAGTATATTGGGTGTTCAGCCACAAGTGGTGACTTTTCATCCCTATTTTTTATATGATTCAGTTAATTATTGTTAAGTTATAATATGCTTTCGCAGTTAAGTATTTTATTATATACAGTAGGATGTTTTAAACCTACTTGTCTTCTGAATAAGGAGCTAAACAAATTTTATAAACTAACTTATAAACTATAAAGAGAGCTAATCGTTACAATTGAAGATTGCAACGATTTTTGTCGGAAGTTGCTTATAATACTGTTCGTCATAATTTCTAATGTTTCTATGTTTGCAAGTCTGTGCAACTCATTTATGCTAAACCAGGGAGGACGCTTCAAAATCATTTTCAGAATTTTATTCTGAATCCTTTGAAGCGTTTTCTTCCTAGTAGCACAACAACTTGCCCAGATTGGCACTGCATTATGCATTGCCGGTCTGAATATTTGTTTATAAATTAATAGTTGTTCCTTAGGCAGAGCCTAGAATTCCTATTTATAAGAGGATATAAACATTTTATATATTTGTTGCATTTTATTTGGATTCCTTCAATGTGATTCTTAAAAGTGAGTTTTTTATCGTAAATCAAACCCAAGTATTTAACTTGATCTGTCCATGTTAAATTCAAACCATTAAATTTAATAATATGGTTATTATTTGGTTTAAGAGAAGAAGCTCTTGGCTTATGCGGAAAGACAATCAATGTTTTTGCCGCATTAGTGGAAATTTTCCCTTTTTTCAGGTAATCATTGAAAATATTCAAGCTACGTTGCAGTCGACTGCAGATAATACGAAGACTCCTACCAGTGGCTGAGATGCTTTTTGTCGGAAGTTGCTTATAATACTGTTCGTCATAATTTCTAATGTTTCTATGTTTGCAAGTCTGTGCAACTCATTTGTGCTAAACCAGGGAGGACGCTTCAAAATCATTTTCAGAATTTTATTTTGAATCCTTTGAAGCGTTTTCTTCCTAGTAGCACTACAACTTGCCCAGATTGGCACTGCATTATGCATTGCCGGTCTGAATATTTGTTTATAAATTAATAGTTGTTCTTTAGGCAGAGCCTAGAATTCCTATTTATAAGAGGATATAAACATTTTATATATTTGTTGCATTTTCTTTGGATTCCTTCAATGTGATTCTTAAAAGTGAGTTTTTTATCGTAAATCAAACCCAAGTATTTAACTTGATCTGTCCATGTTAAATTCAAACCATTAAATTAAATAATATGGTTATTATTTGGTTTAAGAGAAGAAGCTCTTGGCTTATGCGGAAAGACAATCAATGTTTTTGCCGCATTAGTGGAAATTTTCCCTTTTTCAGGTAATCATTGAAAATATTCAAGCTACGTTGCAGTCGACTGCAGATAATACGAAGACTCCTACCAGTGGCTGAGATGCTAGTATAATCACAGAAAAGTAACTTTTCACAGCCTGTAGGTAGATTTGGAAGATCAGAGGTAAAAATATTGTAAAGTATTGGTGCGACGCTTGATCCTTGAGGGACGCCTGCTTTAACGGGTAGCTTATTAGATTTACAATTCTGATAAGAAACCTGTAGGGTACGGTTAGTAAGATAATTTTTAATTATCTTTACCATGTAAATTGGAAAATTGAAATCCCACATTTTGGCAATTAATCCTTTGTGCCAAACACTGTCGAAAGCTTTTTCGATGTCTAGAAGAGCAACTCCAGTGGAATAGCCCTCTGAGATATTTGCCTTTATCATGTTAGTTACTCTCACAAGTTGATGAGTAGTTGAATGTCCAATACGAAATCCAAGCTGCTCAGGAAGAAAAATAGAATTCTCATTGATATGTGACATCATTCTAGTTAGAATAATTTTTTCAAATAATTTACTAATAGTAGAGAGTAAACTAATTGGTCGATAGCTAGATGCTTCTGCTGGGTTTTTATCTGGCTTCAAAATAGGAATAACCTTGGCATTTTTCCATCTTTCAGGGAAGTATGCTAATTCAAAACATTTGTTGAATATTTTGACCAAGTATCTCATGGTGATTTCGGGAAGGTTTTTAAGAAGAATGTTGAAAATTCCATCATAACCTGGAGCTTTCATATTTTTTAACTTTTTTATGATGGATTTGATCTCATCATAGTTTGTTTCAGCAATATCGTCTAGAGACAATACTTGGTTTGAAACGTTTTCATATTTTTGTAAGACTTCGGTTTCAATAGGACTCACAACATTGATATTAAAATTATGGACGCTTTCAAACTGCTGAGCAAGTTTTTGAGCTTTTTTTCGTTTGTAAGAAGTATGTGGTCACCTTCCTTCAAAGCTGGAATTGGTTTCTGAGGTTACTTAAGAACCTATGAAAGTTTCCAGAAAGGTTTAGAATTTGGCTTGATTTGTTCAACCTCTTCCGCGAAATTTTCATTTCTTAAGAGTGTGAATCTATTCTTAATTTATGCTTAATTTATGATAGATACATTTCATAGCAAGATCACGAGAACGTTGATATTGACGCCTTCGAACATTCTTCAAGCGAATCAGAAGATCGTAGTCAATAATTGGAGTATTAAATTTTTTCTGTGTTGTTGGTACTGATAAATTTCTAGCATCAACTATAGATATACTTTGTGATAATTGAACACTGAGCTAATGGGATTGGAAACAGCTTCTTGAGAAAGTGAAAAAGTTACTGGAAGATGATCAGAATCAAAGTCAGCATGTGTAATCAATTCGCTACAAAGGTGACTTTGATCTGTCAAAACCAAATCAATCGTTGATGGATTCCTTACAGACGAATAGCATGTAGGACCATTCGGGAACAAAATTGAATAATAACCAGCAGAGCAATCATTAAAAAGTAGTTTACCGTTGGAATTGCTTTGAGCATTATTCCAGGCTCGGTGTTTGGCTTTAAAATCACCGATTATGAAGAATTTCGACCGATTTCTTGTAAGTTTTTGTAAGTCTCTCTTCAAGAAATTAATTTGCTCGCCAGTGCACTGAAAAGGCAAATAGGCTGCAGCAATAAAAATGATACCAAGATCAGTTTCAACTTCGATACCCAAACTCTCAATCACCTTGGTGTCAAGAGACGGCGTAACGGAATGTTTGATCCTGCGATTAACCGCTATTGCGATTCCTCCGCCGAATCCAACAATTCGATCAAATCGATGAATAACAAAATTAGAGTTACTCTTCAATTTAATATTTGGTTTTAAAAAAGTTTCGATCACAACGGCTATATGCACATTATGTATCCTCAAGAAGTTGAAAAATCCGTCTTCGCACGTTTTTAATGAACAAGCATTCAAATTTAATAAATTTAAATGATTATTTAAAGTCATTGTTAAACTTTAATTTCATTACAATTTTGTTAGCAAATTCCCAACCCGCTTGAAAAGCTTCAAACATGGAGGTAGAATTTAACATGGAAATCATCATAGGTAACATAGCCTCCTGTAGGTATTTTAATTTTTCTTCCGTTATTTTTTTTTCATAAAACGTTTATTTGACACGGCATTTGCAAAAGCTTTTTTACGCCGGGGTTTTTTTTACATAACATGTTACAAAGGTTCTTAAGACTATCACGTTATATAAAAAAAATTCACTTTCTAATGCTAACACTGAGGATAATCATGATTTTGAATGTTTTTAATTATACTCTATTTTCTTGAATTTCATTGTAAACCTATTGATAGTTTTTCTGTAATCTTTGTTTATTTTTTTTCTTTATTTATATCGTTTTATCTAACTTAACTAACTGCGAAGAAATCTAAATTGTTTGTGGGTAGCAAGGGAAAAAACTAGAAACATTGTGGGGATAATTATATTTGAATATTTATTGTTTTCAGGAAATGATAAATATGGCTCATGTATGTAAGATCTCGTAAAGCGAGGATATCACGTACAGGTACATAGGGTGGTTTTCTTCTGGCTCGTAAGGAGTCTATTAATTGGGATCTGGCTTCACGATATTCAGTGCAAGACCAAACAACATGTTCAATGTCTTCGTAACCCTCTCCGCAAGCACATTGATTATCTTCTGCGATCCCAATACGGCGGAGATGCGCATTCAACGTATAATGGTTGGACATGAGTCTAGACATCACACGAATGTAGTTTCGACTTACATCCAATCCTTTGAACCATGCCTTCGTTGATACTTTAGGGATAATTGAGTACAACCACCGTCCCAGATCTCCATTGTCCCATGATGTTTGCCAACTAGTAAGCGTCCTCTGACGAGAAGCGCTATAAAATTCATTGAAGGCAATAGGTCTTTCATAGATGTCACCGTCCAGCGCCCCTATTTTGGCTAAATTATCCGCTCTCTCATTACCCGGTATGGAGCAATGAGCGGGAATCCACACTAAGGTAATTTGATAAGATTTATTTGTTAATTTGGTTAAGTATTCTCGTATCTTCTTCAAAAAGAACGGAGTGTGATTATCAAGCTTTAATGAGCGTAGTGCCTTAATTGTGCTGAGGCTATCTGTGAGGATGAAATAATGGCTCGGAAGTAAAGTATCAATGATTTCCAGACTATAGTGAACTGCTGCTAGTTCGGCTGTATAAACGGAGGCAGGTTCTGCAAGCTTGAAAGAGATCGAGGTGTTATTGTTGAAAATACCGAAGCCAGTGGCCTCATTGATTCGTGACCCATCAGTGTAGAACATTTTATGGCAGTCAATGTGTTGGTATTTACTTATGAATATTTTAGGGATCTCCAGAGAGCGCTGGTGATCCAGGATTCCACGAATTTCCTCTTGCATGGACGTGTCGAAAAATAAAGTGGAGTATCTAGTATATTAACACATGTCAGAACATAACTAGAAGGCGTTATTTCTTGTGACATGTGATTGAAGTACACTGTCATGAATCTGGTTTGGGATTGAAGCTCGACAAGTCTTTCGAAATTTTCAATTACAAGAAGAACTCCCGCTAGTACTTCAAGACTCATCGTATGTGTCGATTGCGTGGAATCTAAGGCGATTCGTAAACAACGATACTGTATTCGTTCCAATTTAATAATGTGAGTGTTTGCAGCTGAACGGAAACAGAAGCACCCATATTCCATTACTGAAAGTATCGTTGTTTGATACAATCTTATCACGTCACTTGGATGAGCACCCCACCAAGATCCGGTTATTGTTCGGAGAAAATTTATCCTTTGTTGGCACTTCTTTATCAGATACCTATTGTGGCCTCCCCATGTACCTTTAGAATCGAACCAAATTCTGAGATATTTAAAGGTCATGACTTGGGCTATCGTTCTACCAACCAACTGAAGCTGAAGCTGAGCTGGATCACGCTTCCTTGAAAAAACAACCAACTCTGTTTTCTCCGTAGAGAAATCGATGACTAGCTTCAATGCCCAACTTGATAAATTATCCAAACTATCTTGGAGTGGTTGTTGTAAATTTATGGCTTTTGGTCCTGTAACAGAAACCACGCCATCATCTGCAAGTTGCCTTAGAGTGCATGGGCTGACAATACAATTATCAATGTCATTCACGTAAAAATTGTAGAGAAGAGGGCTTAAACAAGAAACTTGTTGGAGACCCATGTAACTTATTCTAAATGTTGCCAAATCGCCATATGAAAAATGCATGTGCTTTTCTGACAATAAGTTGTATAAATAATTATTTAACATTGGTGAAAGACCACATTGATGTAGTTTCTCTGAGAGAACATCAATGGAAACAGAGTCGAATGCTCCTTTTATGTCTAAGAACACAGACGCCATTTGTTCTTTTTTTTTGCGTAAGCTAGTTGGATTTCTGACGAAAGTAGCGCCAGACAATCATTCGTTCCCTTTCCCCTCCGAAAACCAAACTGGGTATCTGATAGCAAGCCGTTCGCCTCAACCCAATTGTCGAGACGTCGTAGGATAATTTTTTCCAACAATTTCCTGATGCAGGATAGCATTGCAATCGGTCGATACGAGTTATGGTCGGAGGCCGGTTTTCCCGGTTTTGGAATGGCGATAACTCTCACTTGTCTCCAGTCGTGCGGGACTATGTTCTGCTCAAGAAGCTTATTGAATAAATTCAACAAGCGTCTTTTTGCTAGGTCAGGCAGATTCTTCACCAAGTTGAATTTAATTCTGTCTGGACCCGGAGCATTATTGTTGCATGAGAGGAGTGCAATTGAAAATTCCATCATTGTCAAAGGCGAATCTATGGAATGCATCGCGAATGATTTTCTGCGCAGGAGCAGAATCTGGACAAACTTTCTTGGCAAAATTAAATATCCAGCGATTCGAAAAATCTTCGCTTTCATTAGTTACGTTTCGATTCCTCATTCTTCTGGCTGTGTTCCAAAGAGTACCCATTGATGTTTCTCTTGACAAGCCATCAACGAAACGTCTCCAATAACTAGACTTTTTGGCACGACGGAAACTGTCAAATTTGTTTTGTAAAATCGAATAATTTTCAAAGTTTGCACGTGTTATCCGTTTCATAATTTCTTTGTAAGCAACTTGTTTAGCTTCATATGCATCCGAGCACTCTTTGTCCCACCAGGGATTAGGAGGCCGGCTGTTCATTATCATGCCAGGATTGCATTTCGTCTGGGTTTGTTCTGCTGCTTCAATAATCAAACCCGCTAGAAATTCATATTCTTCGGTAGGTGGTAGCTCTTTCGTCGAAACAAGAGAAGTGGAAATTAAAGATTGGTATTTTTTCCAATCAATATTTCGTGTCAAGTCATAAGGGACATTGATTGAATTCGTGAGGCCTAATTCACTGTTAATTGAAATAACGACTGGCAAATGATCGCTACCGTGAGGATCAGGTACAACCTTCCACGTGCAATCTAACCGAAGTGATGTCGAGCATAGAGATAGATCTAATGCACTTGGTCGTGCGGGTGGTCTGGGAATGCGTGTTGCTTCGCCTGATTTTTCTTCCGTTACGCTACCTAGATCCATTGGACTAAAGGAAGCGTTGGGTGCAAACGAGATTGAGGGCGTGGTAGTTGTAGCCGTTATTTTGGCATTGCTACCTGCCACAGCAGCATAAGATGACACACTATTGTAGGATGGTGTGATGGAGGTAGAAGAAGTTGTTAATCTATTTTGAATCGGATTAACACGTTTGGGCGTGTTTTCTTGAAGTGTACCTGAAGAAGTAGGTACATTTTTTAATTGTTGTTTTTGTTGTCTAGAACGAAAATTTATAATTTTTTCTCGAACAGGACAACCCCAGAAATTCGATTTATGATTTTCGCTACAATTAGCGCATTTGAAACTTTTTGTGGTTTTTTTTTCACCGGACAATTATCTTTCATGTGCGATTTATCACCACAGATCATACATTTGGAATCCAAATGACAATTTTTTGTGCCGTGCCCAAAGTCTTGGCATCTATGACACTGGGTCAGATTTTGAATTCCGCCCCCATGTCGTCTATAATGTTCCCACTTTACTCGCACGTGGAACATAAAACGTACTTTTTCAATTACTTTTAAATTATTGACCTCATTACGGTTAAAACGAATTAAATATAGCTCCTGAATAATTCCAGAGCGTACTGGCGTGCCATCGCCGGTAGCCTTTCTCTTCATAAGAATAACTTGTGAAGGAGAAAAGCCAAGTAAATTTTTCAATTCGTTGGATATTTCATCCAAACTTTGACCTTGAGGTAGCCCTTTCAAGGCGGCCTTGAATGGTCTATCTGTTATCATATGAATAAAATTTATGAATAAAATTTATATAACTTTTCCGTAAGATACTGCAGTAGTCGTTTGTGGCCAATCAATTCCTCCGCTGTAACTCGACATTCTCCTCTTCGGCCAACTGAAAAGAGACTGTTACGTCCGGAAGGAACGTCGAAAGCTCAGTTCGAAAGGCTTTGAAGTCGGAGATCATCACTGTTATAGGCGGAGGTGATTGCGTTGTCTTCTCATTGGCATTATGCGCAATGCGAGGAAATTTAGAAATTCCATCAGCTTCACATTCGGATAAAACATCGAATGAGTTGCTGCAGTCAATTGAATTTTCGGATGGAGAAGATACCCTTTTCTGTTTAGCTTTAATTTTTGGCACACGGCCCCTTTGGGAGGACCCAGGCATGTTGGAAGAATTAAATATTTCTTTAGGCTGAATTGTTCTTGAAAAATGTTTTATTCTTGAAAAAGACTGATTGAGTAGAAAAAGTAGGTAGTCTTGAAAAAGACTAATTGTCGAAAAAATATAGGTAGTCTTGAGAAAGACTGATCGAGCGAAAATATAGGTAGCCTTGAGAAAGACTGTTGCTGTTGAAAAACTCTAGGTAAACCAGGAGCTATCAAGATTTGTGACCGGTTCGAACGAAGGTTCAAGCCGGTATATCTTTCCCGCTTTCATCCCAGCGTTAGCAAGGAGACAGTTGAAAAAATGTCCAAAGAAGGGCTAAACTGCAACGAGGAAATAAAGGTTATTCCGCTATTTAAAAAAAGCATAGACGTCAGTACTCTGAACTTCATATCTTTCAAAGTTAGAGTTCACCCAAAGTACCGTGAAGCAGCTCTTAACCCTGACACATGGCCGCAAGGCATATTGTTCAGGGAATTTGAGGATAGCCGTACCCAGAACATTTGGTGCCCACCGACTGATTTTCCTCCGCCCTCGGAAGCCGCATGTATTCCGCTAATTCAACCCGGCCCATCAACCCTACAGAAGACTCCGCAACGATTGGCAATGCCACTATACCAAGCTACACCGCCATTGTGAAGGAGTGTCGACGCTGATCGCATACTGGGACTCAACGCAGTTGGTACAATGGAAGCCCTCGATCCCCCCGCTACAGTCGAGCCCTTGCAGCCAGCGTTCAGCAGTCGTCCCGGTCCTGTATGTGTGGGTGGAGAAGGAGTCTTTCAAGCCGCCTTTCTCGGCAAGTATTATACAAATTGTAACGATTCAACGGTTAAACCGATTCACGCTTCTAGTTCATCGTCCAACTCTCGCCGTAAGCTACTACCGTCCCGTTTCTGCTCTCCGCATCGCTCCATTGGGGTTCAACGCATACTGGGACGCACCGCAGTTGGTACTATGGAAGCCCTCGATCCCCCCGCCACAGTCGAGCAATTGCAGCCAGCGATCATCAGTCGTCCCGGTCATGTGTGTGGGATGGATGAAAGGGTCTTCCAACCTGCCACAAATGGCAAGTATACATCTGATCCGAACACTTCAAGCGCTGATGTATTCTTCGCTTCCAGTAATTTGCCTTTTGCTCTCACATCTTGTGACCAGATGTCAACCATTTCTCTCGACGATGATGATCGCTACATTCTGGGGCGCGATGCAGTTGATTCGCTCTCTGCAGAACCTGATCCGTCATCCAATAACATTTGCAGCTATTTGCTCGCGACCACGGGCTGCTGTTATCACGTCATCGCCTTAACAGAGACGTGGCTCGACAACCGTACTCTGTCTCGCCAGGTATTTGGTTCAACATTTGATGTCTTCCGTTGTGATCGCAATGCCCTCAACAGACACAAGACATCAGGTGGTGGTGTACTCATCGCCGTTCGCCATGGTATAAAAGCCCGAGTGATCAACGATGAGCGGTGGGAGAGCTCCGAGCAAGTGTAGATATCAGTGAAACTTGCCGATCGCAATCTCTTCCTGTGTGTCGTGTATTTTCCACCTGATCGAATTCGTGATTACAGCCTGATCGATGTACATCTTTCCTCCGTTTCTTTCATCACCTCGATCGCTGCCCCGTCTGATGATATTGTTATACTGGACGACTTCAACTTACCTGGCTTGACCTGATGCCCGGTAAGTAATGGATTTCTACGATTGGATATCGAAAAGTCTGTGCTTATCAACAATGCCAGTTGTATCTTGGACAACTACAGTAGCGCAACTCTTCGGGAAATTAATAATATCATCAACGAGAATGGACGTACATTGGACCTCTGCTTTGTAAGTGCCCGGGACTACGCTCCGTACTGCTGCGCCGCTCCGACACCTTTAGTTCAGAATGTGCGCCATCATCCCCACTACATCTTGTACTCGCTGGTAACTTAGGAGTGAATTTTGAAGACGTCTCAAGCTCCATCGTCTTCGATTTTAAAAACGCTGACTACGACAGTATCGTTAGCACGATGTTGGATATAAACTGCGACGAAAATCTTAACAATGATGACGCGAACGAAGCAGCGATGACGTTTTCTAATATTCTTAACTACCTAATCGACCGTCATGTGCCAAAACGAATAGTCAGCACAAATCAATACCCTCCCTGGCAATCAACAGTGCTTAGACGATTAAAAACTGCCAAAAGAGCCACATTTAAAAAGTTCTCGAAGCATAAGACACTTGCATTACGAAACCACTACTTTCAACTCAACCACGAATACAAACAGCAAAGCAGACGTGTCCAGATACCAGCGAAACGTCGAACGTCAACTGAAATCCAAGCCCAAGTCGTTTTGGAAATATGTGAACGAGCAGCGAAAAGAATCCGGGTTACCATCTTGTATGTCATTAAATGGAGTTTTAGGCACCGACACTAAGGAAGTTTGCCAATTGTTTTCCGACAAATTTTCAAGCGTTTTTTCCAACGAGAACCTTTCCCCACAACAAGTCGCTGCCGCTTCAAATCTAACTCCTTCTCTAGGACGAACCATCAACCGAATTTGTGTCGATAATGCTGCCATTCTTGCAGCAAATTCCAAGCTAAAAGCATCTAGTTCCCCGGGCCCATTTTCGATTTTTGTCAAAAAGTGCATCAGCGGGCTTCTTGAACTACTTCGGCGAGTCTTTGTGCTATCACTCAATACTGGAACATTCCCTTCCTGTTGGAAAGCAGCGCACATGTTTCCAGTTCACACAAAAGGAAACAAATCGAACATTGACAATTATCGGGGAATCTCGTGTTTAAGTGCAGTATCAAAACTATTCGAGCTGGTTGTCTTAGACCCTCTTTTCTTTTACTGTGTTACGAAACATGCGAACGCGCCTACGTTATCAATTTACCCTCAACGAGGTCAGCCGCTCCAGCTCCAAGCGGGCCAGCGGGTAACTGACAAGTCAGTGGTAAACAAACAAAAAACCTGTTTTAATCCACCTAGTGGTGCAGTTGTGCCTTTCTCATTTCTCCAAACTATTATTTAATAGCTGGTTCGTACAATATAACATTATGGAAATGTCTTTCATTCTTATTACACTTGGTAAGTATATATAAAAGCACCTTTTTGCATTCATCGCGGTATCATCCACAACCCGTAACTCCGGAGCCGGAAGTCGGATGAAGATGGAATTTAATATCAGTTTCCGGGGACGCAACACCTTTCAATTGAGACTAAGTTGATCAAATCGGTCCAGCCATTTTCGAGAAACCAATATAACCGTTATTCTGACTTTGGATGCTTCCGGATCCGTCGATGGTGGCCAGTGTGGGCAAAGAGACTTTGAATGACTGTTGGAGACCTAGATCTACAAATTCAACAGTTGTGTTTACATTTTGGAAAAAATTTCACCTTTTTACATTCATCGCAGAATTCGTTAGAATCGGGATTTGCTGCGTGATCGTACGTATCACCTTGTAATTCAGGAACCAGAACTCGGATCCACACAAAATTCAACAGCAGCTGATGGACCTTTCATTTAAAATCAAGTTTGTCAAAATCGGTTCAGACAATTCCGAGAAAACGATGTGGACAAATCAACAAATTTTGTTTTGTAACCATACTCGGCGGCGACGCAATACTCAACTGCATATCTTGCCTTCCATTTGAGACTTGGTTTGAGAAAATCGGCTCAGTCATCACCGATGAACCGATGTGACTTTAATTGTGGAATATGCCCGGAATTCCGGACTTCCGAAATCGTCGATAGTGGACAATATATTCAAAGAATGTTTGATTGGCAATCAGTGATCTAGATCTGCGATTAAAAGTAATTTGGTGACCATTTCAATAGTTTTTAGCCTCTAAGGTATTACGATTGTACCGATTTATATGGGAAATTCCAGTGTATCCTTACTAACACCCCTGTAACTCCGGAAGCAAGAGTCAGAACCGAATGAAATTCAGCAGCAGTCAATGGCATTACTGTATCTTTCATTTGAAATCAAGTGTAAAAATCGGTAGAGAAATCGTTGTGGAATGGGTGTGATACTAGCTTAGGAACTTGGCGGGTTCCCCGGGGGCGTCATGAACCGTCATAGGTGGCCAATGTGGTCAAAGCTGCTTTGATTGATCATTAGTGATCCAGACACGCAAACTAGAGTAATGTTACATCAATTTTAATATGTTTTACTTCATTTGAACATCATGGTGGTACCAGTTTATATGGGAATTTGCTGTGTGACCGTTTTCTTCAACCCATAACTCCGGAACCGGAAGTCGGATCAACTAAGAATTCAATAGCAGCTTATGGGAGCGTTATACCTTTCAGATGAAACTAAGTTTGCGAAAATCGGTTCAGCCATCTCTGAGAAAATTGTGAGTTTAAATCACACATACACACACACACACACACACACACACACACACACACACACACACACACACAGACATTTGCCGATCTCGACAAACTGAATCGAATGGTGTATAACACTCGGCCCTCCGGGCCTCGGTTAAAAAGTCTATTTTTACAGTGATTGCATAGCCTTTCTTTATATGAGAAAGGCAAAAAGGTGCGAAATCGGCAGTCCCAAAAAATCGATTTTTACAAAAAAAATTTTTTCGAGATAACATAAAATCTCGACGTTTCATGCATTTTAAAGATGTTTGGCATCAAAAATACGAATTCGATTTCTGAAATTTCATGGGGTCCTCCCTTTGAAAAAAAAATTTGAGTTCCGGCTTATATGGGAATTTCATATGTGACCGGACGATTTAGTCAATATTTCCGGTCCCATATAAGCGATCCGTACGAAATTTTATAAACATCTGTGGGGATATCATAGCTATCATTTGGGACTAAGTTTGTGAAAATCGGCCCAACCATTTCCGGGAAACTGATGTGAGTTCGTAAATTTTGAAAGATGGCCGCTTTTCCCGGGCACTTCCGGAACCGTCTATGGTGGTCAATGTAGTCAACGAAAGTTTGGTTGGCCGTCGGTGACCTAGAACAGCAAATTTAAGTTGTTTGAGAGACATTTTAGCGAAATTTTTACCTTTTTTGCTTTCATCGGAGTATCGGTTTGAATCACAATTTGCTATGTGATCGCACGCCACAACCTATAACTCCGGAACCGAAAGTCGGATCGGGATGAAATTAAATAGCCAACGCAATACTTTTCATTTGAGGCCAAGTTTAGTCGAATAGGTCTAGCCATCTCCGAGAAACCGATGTGACTGTTATTCTGAATTTAGATACTTCCGCCGGGGCTTTCTGAACCGATGATGGTAACCAATGTGGCCAAATAGACTTTGAATGGATGTTAGTGACCTAATACTACAAATCGAAGCAGTTGTGGTCATATTTTCGAAAAAATTTCACCTTTATGCATTCATTGCAGAATTTATTAAAATCGACATTTTCTGCGTGTTCGTACTCATCACCCTGTAATTCCGGACCCGGAAGTCGGATCCATTAGAAATTCAATAGCAGCCTATGGAAACATTGCACCTTTCATTTGAGACTAAGTTTGTCAAAATCGGTTCAGCCATCTCTGAGAAAAATGAGTGACATTTTTGGTCACATACACACACATACACACACATACATACATACATACACACATACATACACACAGACATTTGCCGAACTAGACGAACTGAATCGAATGGTATATATCACTCGGCCCTCCGGGCCTCCGTTAAAAGGTCGGTTTTCAGAGCAATTGCAATACCTTTCTATTGAGAAAGGCAAAAATTTCACCTTTTTACATTCATCGCAGAATTCGTTAGAATCGAGATTTGCTGCGTGATCGTACGTATTACCCTGTAATTCAGGAACCAGAACTCAGATCCACACAAAATTCAACAGCAGCTGATGGACCTTCCATTTAAAATCAAGTTTCTCAAAATCGGTTCAGAAAATTCCGAGAAACCGATGTGGACAAATCAACAAATTTTGTTTTGTAACCATACTCTTCAACTCGTAATCCGGGACAAGATGTCGGTTGAAAATCAAATTCAATAGCAACCTATGGGAATAGTATACCTTTCATTTGAATCTTAGTTTGTAAAAATCGGTTCAGCCATCTCTAAAAAACCGATGTGGACATTTTGTTAACAAATCCGCACATACACACATATATACATACATACATACATACATACATACATACATACATACATACATACATACATACATACATACATACATACATCCATACATGAGGTGTCGGTGACGGAGACAATAGACGCGATCGAGAGCTGGATGAACGGGGTTAAGCTGCAAATAGCTCGCCACAAGACGGAGGTGTTGTTGGTCAGTAACTGCAGATCGGTCCAACGGATGCAGATCGACGTCGGAGGGCACGTGATTGCATCGAAACGTGCATTGAAGCAATTGGGAGTTATAATCGACGACCGGTTGAGCTTCAACAACCACGTTGATTACGCCTGTGGAAAGTCGGCGAAGGCAACGAACGCAATAGCGAGAATCATGCCAAACGTCGGCGGTCCGAGAAGCAGCACGAGACGTCTGCTATCTACTGTTTCGTCATCGATACTCCGATATGGGGTTCCTGCCTGGAGTGCTGCGCTGAAAACCAAGCGGAACCGTGAAAAGCTAAACAGGACATTCCGACTGATGGCCGTACGAGTCGCGAGTGCCTACAGAACAATATCGTCGGAGGCAGTATGCGTTATCGCCGGGATGATCCCCATCTGCATTACCCTGGCGGAGGACGTGGAATGCTATCAGCGGAGAAATGCACGTAACGCTAGGAGACAGGTTCGAGCGGACTCGTTGGCTAAATGGCAACAGGAGTGGGACAACGCGGAGAAAGGAAGGTGGACCCACCGACTCATCCCAAATGTATCGGCCTGGGTACATAGGAAGCATGGAGAGGTGAACTTCCATTTGACGCAGTTTTTGTCCGGGCACGGATGCTTCCGGAAGTACTTGCATCGGTTTGGACATGCTTCGTCACCCCTTTGCCCGGGTTGTGCGACCGTGCAGGAGACACCGGAACACGTGGTCTTCGAATGCCCTAGATTCGAAGAAGTTCGTAGGGGTATACCTGGTATGACAGCGGACAATATCGTCGAAGAGATGTGCCGTGACGAACATACCTGGGACGCTGTCAACAGAGTGGTCTCGAGCATACTCTCCGAGTTGCAGAGGAAGTGGCGTAGAGACCAACAAGAAACCGCAAATCGGGTTTCGAGAGAAATTCCGCCGCCGGGGAACTCTCCAACTGTGTAGACTAGGTCCACCGCCGGGGACCAGTTGAGTAGTGCGTGATGTAGCACCGAGTTGGATCGTCGGGGCGCCTGGGAACCGGACGTCAAGCTTCACCGGAATCGCTGAACCGACCTCGACATCCTTCCGGGTAGCTCGTGAGTAGGCTATATCCACCGCCGGGGATTGGACCGAGTAGACCGCGTCGCAGAGCTAGCAGTGGGTCGTTGGGGCGCCGGTGAACCGGAAGTTACGCTCCAACCGGAATCGCCGGATAGACCTCAGCACCTACTGTATGGCCCGTTGAGTAGGCTAGATCCACCGCCGGGGACTAGATCGAGTAGATCGGGCGAAACGGAACGAGAGGAAGCCAAAGAGCTCATGAAATTGTGGTGCTAAAACAAAAGAAGAATCGGTACCGGGGGAGCCTCCTTCGCCGGGGAACTCTCCGTCGGCGTAAGCTAGATCCACCGCCGGGGACTAGACTGAGTAGACCGCGACGAAATACCACCAGTCGCAGGTCGTCGGGGCACCAGCGAACCGGACGCTCTGCTCCACCGGAATCGCCGAACTGACCTCGACATCTGGTTGGTTGGCTCGGTTTCGGGAGAACTTCTCTCGCCGGGGAATTCTCCGTCGGAGTAGGCTAGGTCCATCGTCGGGGACTAGACCGAGTAGTTCGCGAACAAGTCTGGTGCTCAAAGAGTAAACGGCGTTGAATGGTGCGAGAAGGGAGTTGCGGTGCTAACCGGCACAAGCGAGCCGCAGGGCTCAGTGAATTAGACAGTCAGAAGTTTGCCGCTCAGACTGTACTCGTAGGGGAGGAGTACTAAGCCTCGACTCACAGCCAGCTTTCCGACTGCCATGCAGAGCTTGCCAGTCTGTGTGGATGATAGAGAATTGGTGGTGTGTAGAGGAGTGGGGCTGTAACCCTACGGAAGAAACGAACTAGGAAGTAGTTGAATTAGAGTGCGTGCTATGCACATAAAAACCCCTCCCCGAAGTAATGCCGTAAGGTAGTGCCGGGGAGGAATCAGGTTCTGGGCAAGAGCAGTGGTTTTTAGCGGGTCGGGTGATGGCAGCCCAAACCCGTTCCCTGACAATGGGGTTTTTGTACATTTTTCCTCACTCAGGGTTTTTCTGAAAATTTTTTTACTGCTCTCAAAAAAAAAAAAAAAAAAAAAAAAAAAACATACATACATCCATACATACATACATACCTACATACATACATACATACATACATACATACATACATACATACATACATACATACATACATACATACATACATACATACATACATACATACATACTTACATACATACATACATACATACATACATACATACATACATACATACATACATACATACATACATACATACATACATACATACATACATACATACATACATACATACATACATACATACATACATACATACATACATACATACATACATACATACATACATACATACATACATACATACATACATACATACATACATACATACATACATACATACATACATACATACATACATACATACATACATACATACATACATACATACATACATACATACATACATACATACATACAAACATACATACATACATAACCTGAATCACTGTGATACCGCACAGCAACTGTTGCGGCAGTCTACGACAGAAACTATGTGCGATGTCGCTTTGATCGCAGAGCCTTATCAAGTCCCCCCTAATAACGGTAACTGGGTGGCGGATAGATCAGGAACCGCAGCGATACAAGTAATGGGAAGATTCCCTATCCAAGAAGTGGTAGAACGTTCCTATGAGGGTTTCGTGATAGCCAAAATCAACGGCATCTTCGTATGTAGCTGTTACGCTCCCCCAAGGTGGACAGTAGAGCAGTTCAGCCTAATGCTGGAGCAGTTAACCGAGCAGTTGATCGATCGGAAGCCGGTAGTCATTGGTGGTGACTTCAACGCCTGGGCTGTGGAATGGGGCAGCAGAGTAACCAACACAAGAGGGTGTATCCTGCAGGAAGCTCTAGCGAAGTTAGACGTACGATTGTGCAATGAAGGCTCTGTTAGTACATTTCGGAGAGACGGGAGGGAGTCCATCATAGACGTCACATTCTGTAGTCCCTCATTGACGGCGAACATGGATTGGAGAGTATGCGAAACGTATACGCATAGTGACCACCAGGAGATTCGCTACCGTATCGGCCAACGGAACCCCGCGGCAGTACAGAGAAGGGTGACCGGCGAACGAAAGTGGAAGACGAAAGCCTTCAACAAAGACCTCTTTGTTGAGGCACTTCGGCCGAACGGCGGGACCGAGAACGTGGATGCGGCTGACCTAACAAGAAGGATTGTGGCGGCTTGTGACGCCACAATGCCGCGAAAACTGGAACCACGCAACAAACGGCGTCCAGCTTACTGGTGGAACGAGACGCTTAGTACGTTACGCGCTGCTTGTCTCAGAGCCAGAAGGCGGGCCCAAAGAGCAAGGTCGGAACCAGATAGAGAAGAGCATAAGGCATCGTTTCGGGAAGCTAGGGCCGCTCTAAAACGGGAGATCAGACTTAGCAAGTCAGAGTGCCACAAGGAGCTATGCCGAGAAGTAGACGCCAATCCCTGGGGTGACGCATACCGAGTCGTGATGGCGAAAATGAAGGGTCCGACGACGCCAGCCGAAATGTGTCCGAGCAAGCTGAAGATAATCGTCGAGGGTCTTTTCCCGAAGCACGATCCAACTATATGGCCACCGTCACCGCACGGCGAGGAAGAAGGAACAAACATGGATCGGCGAGTGACTAACGACGAGCTAGTAGAAGCATCGAAGCGCCTAAAACCAAAGAAAGCCCCTGGTCCGGATGGAATACCAAACGTGGTACTGAAAGCTGCGATCCTGGCATATACGGACATGTTCAGGATAGTGATGCAGAAGTGCCTAAACGAAGGCAACTTCCCCGAAATGTGGAAGGTCCAGAAGCTGGTGTTGCTGCCGAAGCCAGGGAAGCCACCTGGCGACCCGACCTCGTACAGACCCATATGCCTGCTGGATACACTCGGAAAACTCCTGGAAAGGATCATTCTTAACAGGTTGACGAAATTCATGGAAGGTGAGCGCGGACTGTCCAAGATGCAGTTTGGTTTCCGCAAAGTAGCATCGACAGTGGATGCAATTCGGATAGTGCTCGAGAGTGCCGAGAAGTCATCTAAACAGAAGCGAAGAGGAGATCGATACTGCGCTGTGGTCACGATAGATGTGAAGAACGCGTTCAACAGTGCCAGATGGGAAGCCATCGCTGCATCGCTGCATAGAATGAGGGTTCCCGACTATCTGTGCCAGATCCTGAAGAGCTACTTTCAGAGCAGAGTGCTACTGTACGAGACGAGCGAAGGACAGAAGTCATTGCGTGTCACAGCGGGCGTTCCTCAGGGCTCCATTCTCGGTCCAACCCTTTGGAACGGGATGTACGATGGGGTGTTAACGCTGCAGATGCCTAGGAAAGTGAAAATCGTAGGTTTCGCGGACGACGTGTCACTAACGGTGATGGGTGAGACACTTGAAGAAGTGGAGGTGTCGGTGACGGAGACAATAGACGCGATCGAGAGCTGGATGAACGGGGTCAAGCTGCAAATAGCTCACCACAAGACGGAGGTGTTGTTGGTCAGTAACTGCAGATCGGTCCAACGGATGCAGATCGACGTCGGAGGGCACGTGATTGCATCGAAACGTGCATTGAAGTAATTGGGAGTTATAATCGACGACCGGTTGAGCTTCAACAACCACGTTGATTACGCCTGTGGAAAGTCGGCGAAGGCAACGAACGCAATAGCGAGAATCATGCCAAACGTCGGCGGTCCGAGAAGCAGCACGAGACGTCTGCTATCTACTGTTTCGTCATCGATACTCCGATATGGGGTTCCTGCCTGGAGTGCTGCGCTGAAAACCAAGCGGAACCGTGAAAAGCTAAACAGGACATTCCGACTGATGGCCGTACGAGTCGCGAGTGCCTACAGAACAATATCGTCGGAGGCAGTATGCGTTATCGCCGGGATGATCCCCATCTGCATTACCCTGGCGGAGGACGTGGAATGCTATCAGCGGAGAAATGCACGTAACGCTAGGAGACAGGTTCGAGCGGACTCGTTGGCTAAATGGCAACAGGAGTGGGACAACGCGGAGAAAGGAAGGTGGACCCACCGACTCATCCCAAATGTATCGGTCTGGGTACATAGGAAGCATGGAGAGGTGAACTTCCATTTGACGCAGTTTTTGTCCGGGCACGGATGCTTCCGGAAGTACTTGCATCGGTTTGGACATGCTTCGTCACCCCTTTGCCCGGGTTGTGCGACCGTGCAGGAGACACCGGAACACGTGGTCTTCGAATGCCCTAAATTCGAAGAAGTTCGTAGGGGTATACCTGGTATGACAGCGGACAATATCGTCGAAGAGATGTGCCGTGACGAACATACCTGGGACGCTGTCAACAGAGTGGTCTCGAGCTTACTCTCCGAGTTGCAGAGGAAGTGGCGTAGAGACCAACAAGAAACCGCAAATCGGGTTTCGAGAGAAATTCCGCCGCCGGGGAACTCTCCAACTGTGTAGACTAGGTCCACCGCCGGGGACCAGTTGAGTAGTGCGTGATGTAGCACCGAGTTGGGTCGTCGGGGCGCCTGGGAACCGGACGTCAAGCTTCACCGGAATCGCTGAACCGACCTCGACATCCTTCCGGGTAGCTCGTGAGTAGGCTATATCCACCGCTGGGGATTGGACCGAGTAGACCGCGTCGCAGAGCTAGCAGTGGGTCGTTGGGGCGCCGGTGAACCGGAAGTTACGCTCCAACCGGAATCGCCGGATAGACCTCAGCACCTACTGTAT
Source organism: Topomyia yanbarensis (assembly GCF_030247195.1). Lineage (NCBI taxonomy): Eukaryota > Metazoa > Arthropoda > Insecta > Diptera > Culicidae > Topomyia > Topomyia yanbarensis. The sequence continues at coordinate 288,397,411 of NC_080671.1, read as the reverse complement.
GGCCCGTTGAGTAGGCTAGATCCACCGCCGGGGACTAGATCGAGTAGATTGGGCGAAACGGAACGAGAGGAAGCCAAAGAGCTCATGAAATTGTGGTGCTAAAACAAAAGAAGAATCGGTACCGGGGGAGCCTCCTTCGCCGGGGAACTCTCCGTCGGCGTAAGCTAGATCCACCGCCGGGGACTAGACTGAGTAGACCGCGACGAAATACCACCAGTCGCAGGTCGTCGGGGCATCAGCGAACCGGACGCTCTGCTCCACCGGAATCGCCGAACTGACCTCGACATCTGGTTGGTTGGCTCGGTTTCGGGAGAACTTTTCTCGCCGGGGAATTCTCCGTCGGAGTAGGGAAGGTCCATCGTCGGGGACTAGACCGAGTAGTTCGCGAACAAGTCTGGTGCTCAAAGAGTAAACGGCGTTGAATGGTGCGAGAAGGGAGTTGCGGTGCTAACCGGCACAAGCGAGCCGCAGGGCTCGGTGAATTAGACAGTCAGAAGTTTGCCGCTCAGACTGTTCTCGTAGGGGAGGAGTACTAAGCCTCGACTCACAGCCAGCTTTCCGACTGCCATGCAGAGCTTGCCAGTCTGTGTGGATGGTAGAGAATTGGTGGTGTGTAGAGGAGTGGGGCTGTCACCCTACGGAAGAAACGAACTAGTAAGTAGTTGAATTAGAGTGCGTGCTATGCACATAAAATGGGGTTTTTGTACATTTTTCCTCACTCAGGGTTTTTCTGAAAATTTTTTTACTGCTCTCAAAAAAAAATAAAAAAAAAACATACATACATACATACATACATACATACATACATACATACACACAGATATTTTGCGATCTCGGCGAACTGAGTCGAATGTTATATGAGACTCGGCCCTCCGGGCCTCGGTTAGAAAGTCGGTTTTTGGAGCAATTGCGTAACCTTTCTATATGAGAAAGGTAAAAGAATAGTATTTAATTAGCTTAATCGGCATGAGTTCAATGTTATCTTCATGTGATTTTATTTTGAAATGTTGGTGGAATGGGTTTAAAAGTGGAGGGAATGGGGGGTTAGTAGAGTGGGAGTGGAGGATGCGTCAGAAATCCTTCATCTTATTTTGGTATAGGGGGTGGATGAAGGAAATGCGGGCGTGAGGGTGGTCCAAGGGGACGGTAGTGATGAAGGAGGGAGATGTAAGGGCAAGGCGGGGGGGGGGCGGAGGGGCTCTGATGCAATACTCAGCTGCATATTTTGCCTTCCATTTGAGACTTGGTTTGAGAAAATCGGTTCAGTCATCACCGAAGAACCGATGTGACTTTATTTGTGGAATATGCCCGGAATTCCGGACTTCCGGAATCGTCGATAGTGGACAATATATTCAAAGAATATTTGATTGGCAATCAGTGATCTAGATCTACGATTAGAAGTAATTTGGTGACCATTTCAATAGTTTTTAGCCTCTGAGGTATTACGATTGTACCGATTTATGTGGGAAATTCCAGTGTATCCTTACTAACACCCCTGTAACTCCGGAAGCTGTTACGTATCGGTTTCGTAATGTTCTTATTGTGGTGGTGGGGCCACACTGTACTCACCAGCTATTAGGGTCGTTTCACGGTTGTCTCCTAGAGAAATTCACACTGGGCGGACTTTTCTTCCCACACTATGTTCACTGAGCGAATCGTAATATCAAGCGGAAACAAGTACCAAAAAGACTACACTATAAACAAAATGGACGACACAGCTTGAATATTCAGACCATACACTTTTTATTTATTAACACTATTTTTTTATATCGGAGCCAGAAGGGCTATTGAAAACAGTCAAATTAGTTTTACTTGCGCTTTTATTTGATGAAATTCTCTTCTTGGTACAACGCTGCGGTCGTGATGACGTTGGTCGACTTGCTGCTGGCTGGATGCGGGGCGGGCTTCGATGTTGATGCAGGAACTGACGGACGATGGCGACGGGGGACTCCAGACGAAGCAGCAACTCGGCCTATTTGTAGCGGAGGCCTGCGTTTCACTATTGGGCCCGGATTATGGTACAATGCCCACTTTATCTTCAACACGAGTGTCTAACACTAAGTCGAGTGGGATTTACAACGTTTTCGGTCTAGTAGAGCCTACCCTCCGGTAACTTGGGTACTGGCATCTACAATGGCGTAAATGACTTGCCAATCACAGACCGTTCTTGCACTCGCGTCGTACTAGTACGTTCACTACACGGAAACCGGTAACCACACTGATCCCACTCGACTGACCGAACAGAACCTTAACGTTCGTGTGGTGGTTCTGAACGGCGAAAACAAGATCCCACGGATCTGCTTATAACACTACACTTTTTACGTTGGAAACGCGCGGTCACTTAATGTCGGTGACAATCGCTGCTGCTGGTCTTCACTCCTCCGGGCCGATGAACTATTAGAGACCGCATTACTTTTTCGCGGTAGATTTTATCCTTGCACTGTCCGTTTTCCAAAATATACCCACCGCGCCTCCTCGCATCCCACCCCGCATTTGATGACGGTGATGATGAGATGACAGGACGATGACGGTTGATATTTACAAAAAAATTATCGTTTTGGTTGGTGTCACGAAATATTTTTAGTACAAAGGCTATCAAGAATATCAAAAAATATAATAACAAAATGAATAATAAACAAGCAAAATAAATAACAAATATAAATAATTAAATAAGCAAATAAATAAATATATGAATAAATAAGTATGTAAATAAATAGATATAAAAATAAATAAATAAATAGACAAAAAAATAAATAAATCTCTGAACAAATAAATAACAAAACCTACGTTTGACACCAACCTGGGCTATTAGGCAGAACTTAAACGTAACTCAAACATGCAAGCACGGAGTAGTAATGGTTTGACGTTTAAATTCTACTTAGACATTTACGAACAATAATTTTAAAGTATAAACAAAGAACATGCGTCGTCAAATACACGAGATAGACCGTACACTGTTATTCATTTATACGACAAAAAATAACAATATTTACAAATATATACAAGCTGGGCTCAGTGACCAAAGCGACGCTATTGTGACCTAAGAAATCACAGGTCGCAATTTTCCCCGACTCGGGTAAAAAAACCCAAATGGTTTTTTTTCGAATGAATGCCGACTTCTAACGCGACTACTTCTTCCCGAGTGCCAGTTTTAATTTCGTGGAATGATTTTTCCAAAGGCCAGAGGAATCTGTCCCACGAAATTACGTGACTCTGAGGAAGTGAGCCTGCCCGTTTTTAGTCTCGCACACTCACCGATTTAACTGTCACAATCAGGTACGATTCAATCCATCCATCAATCCCAAAACAACTGTGAAAGTTTCACTGTCGAAATTGCCTATAATGCGTCAGAATAAAAGCCGTTGCTGCATTTGCTGAGTAGAATTATTGATCGGATACGCTTCAAATTGCGGAAAATTACCAGAAAGAATTCAGACGGAATTTGACATTTCTTTCTGCTACCATTACCGTCACAAGGGCTATCCTTGGACGAAACATCTAACACTACCGCTTACATACCGCACACACTCACTCAAATTCAATTTGCTAGCCTTTCATTCCTCTTCCTTTACACTCACATTCATGACATAAATAACACTAAACACTCACTTTTAATTATGCTAGGGGCCCCTAAATTTAAATTTGTGCTTTACCGGACCCTTTTTCAAGAGTCGGAAAGACTATTACTTTTGTGAAATGGTTAACTCGTTGCGAACTTCTTTTACTCTCTCGAGATGCGAGAGAAAACTAGATGAAGTTACGCAGAATTAACCCATTCACGCTTAGAGTGTAAAGTCGACTTAAAACTGGTGGCGGGCAAACGTAACCCCGTCGTAACCCAGCACAACCCTGTCGTCAGGTTGTCTATTATCCGATCTGTCACAGCTATACTCATACTCAGCTGGTTAATGCTGATTGTTTATGTTTGAAAAATAGAATGATTCGGGATATTTTCGGTAAGTATCTTTACTGCTAATTATGTTGTTTTGTTTTTATTTAAGATTTACTGTTGGATTTGTAGGTCGCTGAAGATCGCTGAAGGATGGATTATGAGAGGATTAATGGTGATTCAACTGGTGTGCATTACTTTTTTTTTTGTTTTTTTGTAGTGAGAATTGTGAATAAAGTGTAATCGATGGTGTTTTTTATAATGCATTCCGCGGTGGTGCGGAGAACTAGCTAACCGGGTTTCAAATGCACAGCTGGCCAAATACCCAAACTTTTGCCGTTCAAATCCTCCAGCTCATAGGAAGACGATCCGATTTTCGCCTTGACACGACATGGAAGGAATTGTTGGCCGTATTTGGCATTATAGTTCTGTGCTGCACTAGACGGTTTCATGTTTCTGCGGTATATCAGCTGTCCCTCTATGAAAGCTTGTGCAAACTTGCGGTGCCGTAAACTATAGCGCTGTTGGGAAGCGTTGTAAGCTTTCGCCAGATTTTTGCGGACAAGGTCGTAGATTCGCTCAAACATTTTCGATCGTCGTTCTTCCATCTCTTCCGAAGTCAGCTGTACATCGAGACGGGTGAGTAAATGATCGGTGTCAACTTCAGAGTACTCGTGCCCGTGAATAATGAAGTATGGTGTGAATCCAGTCGACGAGTGAACACTAGTATTCAAAACCATCTCGATTTCCGAAACACGAGTGTCCCAAAGGCGTTGGTCCTCCCTCACGTATGTCCTGATAGCAGCATTGATAGTTCGGTTGACTCTTTCGACCGGGTTTGCCTGTGAGTGATATCGTGAGTTGAGCCAGTGGTCAACTTTGAAACGATCCAACAGCTCCTTGAAATCTTTAGAAATGAAACTGCTTCCGTTGTCAGTGATTATCACTTCAGGAACCGAGTTTCTCAGGAACCATTGATTTTTCAAAATTGCACGCATGGGTGCACTACTGACATTCCTCACAGGCTGAACCATTACCCATTTCGAAAAGTAGTCACAAACTACCAAAATGTGCTGACTACCGCGACAAGTGCGGGGGAGAGGGCCAATGAAATCCGCTGATACGATCTGCCAAGGGCAGGTGGCAATTTTCATGTTTCCCATGGCAGGTGCAACAGGGACGGAAGAAGCTTTGACTTCCTTGCACATTCCACACTGTTGAACGTACCGCCGTCTTTCAACTGCCATCTTAGGCCAGTAGAATCTTTGACGGATCCGTGCAAGGGTTTTGTCGTAGCCTGGATGAAAGCAATCGTCGTGGTACTGTCGAAGAATATTTGGAACTTCGGTGGGCGGGGGAATCATTTTCCACTCGAAGCGAGTATCACAGGGATTATCGTTCACGGTGATAAACTTAAAGAGTTTACTATCGTCGATCTTGAAGTCTACAAAATCATCGGGCCGGCGAGCCACTTTGTCGGACATTGACGCGTACCACGACGATTCTTGAACAGCTGCGATGCTTCGCGAGAGGGCGTCCGGAACCACGTTCTCCTTGCCCTTGCGATGCTTGACGGTCATATCGAATTGCTGCAGATTCAACGCCCATCGGCTGCATCGTGACCCGACCTTCCATTTTGTACTGAGTATATGGATCAGCGCGGAAGAATCGTTTATAAGGATGAAATGGTAACCCTCAATATACCCACTGAATGCATCGATGGCGAGAATGGCTGCAAGCGCTTCCTTTTCTGCGGCATGGTAGTTCTTCTGGGGCGTTGTCAGTTTATGGGAGTAGAATGAAATGACCCGCTCTACCCCATCCTGTTCTTGTGTGAGAACCCCAGCTACCGCCACGTCACTAGCACCCGTTTGGATACAGAACTCCTAGCTGAAATCAGGACTGCTCAAGGCTGGTGAAGATATCAGCCGCTCTTTGATTTCGCAAAATGCCTGTTCGTCGTCATCTTTCCAACGGATGGTTTTCGTTTTGCATTGCAGAAGGTTTGTGAGTGCAGCGGTCACCCCGCTAAAGTCTAAGATGAAGCGCCGATAGTAATTAGCCATTCCTAGGAATCTCCTTAGTTTTGTTACGGTATTGGGCCGTTCGTATTCGAAAATAGGACGAACTTTTTCCGGGTTGGCTCAAAGACCGTCTGTATTAAGTAGATATCCCAGGAAGGGAATCTCAGACACTCTAAACTTAGACTTTTCGAGATTTATGCTTAGGTTTGCTTCCCTTAAGCGACGTGCAATCTCCACTAGAAGGCGTTCATGGTGTTCGAATGTCTCCGTCACCACAACAATGTCGTCGAGATAGACGAAGACGTACGGTTCAAGCATCCCGTGGCCCAGGACATTGTCCATCAGTCGTGCTAACGTAGCAGGACTGTTGATCAACCCAAAAGGCATCCGTGTGTATTGGAATAGCCCTTTGCCCTGTACACAAAAGGCCGTGTACTTCCGCGATTCTTGGTCCAATGGAACCTGGAGAAACGCTTCAGACAGGTCTATCGTGGACAGTTATTTAGCCTTGGGAAGTTGACCTAAAATTCGACCGGGATGAGGTAACGGATAAGCATCCCGAACAGTCCGCTCGTTAATCTTGCGCGCGTCCTAACAGAGCCGAACTTTGTTGGGCTTGATGACCGGCACACAGTTAAGCGACCAATCCGAGTTGCTCCGTTCCAAAATCCCTAAACCCAACAGTCGTTGCAGCTCGACGGCTACCAGATCCTGCGTCTTCGGAGACATCAAGTATGGAAACTGGCGGACTGGTGGTTTATTTTTCCATTCCTCTCCCAACACGATACGATGCTGAGCTCGGTTGGTCAGGGTCAATTTCCCTTCTTGAGCAAGAAGGAAAAGTTTTTTTTATGTTTTCAATAACCATGATTTCATCGTCGGTCAGAATGTTTGCAGAACTAGGGTGTTGGGTAATAGATGCCGACGCAGTGGACTCTATCCCTCCACAGTTTTGCATCGCGGGCTGAATTTTGAATTTCCTCCAAAAATCCATTCCGTAGATACAATCTATGGACAGATTTGCAACTACCAAAGTAGGAACTATTTTCACACATCCTTGGAAGGCAAATGGAAGATGAGCCTGACCTTTAATATGCAGTTCGTCTCCACTTGCAGACCGTAGAATCACGTTTTTGGAAGGGCGATGCAACTATTTGAATTTTAATTTGGAGAAAAGAGATTCGCTGATAAGCGTGTGATTGCTACCGCTATCCAAGAGAGCACGTACCGGGTAACCGTAAATCTTTACGTGTGCGTACGGTCGGTTATCGTGGGGGACAGGGTAGGTAATTTGAAGAATTTCTGTAGATTCAGCGTAAATATCTCTGGTGGCCTGTACCCAGCAAGGGGGAGGTGTACGTTGAAGAAAACGGTCTTGACTTACGCGTTGGGTGTCTGCGAACGGCGGTTTTGGCTCGCGTTTGGTCCGTTTTTTAAACAAAACGGGCAATAGTTCGTCGGAAAACCGCGAAGACCGCACGTACTGCAAAATATGCCCCGGGACTGTCTACACATCGCTACGTGATGACCAATCCTCCCGCAATTGTAGCAGGTATTGGCCGGTGGGGGAATGTGCGTGTTTATCAATTCTTCCAACGTGAACTGTGGATGAGAATTGAACCCAGATGGCACCGCGACCGGGTCTGGTCGGGCGGTATTTTGAGACGAATTTTGACTCGTTTGGGTGTTCGGTAAGGATTGGTTGTTTTTGTTGGGAAGTTGATTGGGACGAGACGAATTAGTTGATGTGTGTGAATTGTTTCTATTTTGGTTGACCTGAGACACTGCTGCGGTTTGATCTATCACCTGTTGAGTCTGGGATTGGTTCTTGTTTTTTTTTCTTCGAATTGTTTTCAGAGCTTTCGACCACTTGGACATTCCTGTCCGTCCCGAAAACCTTGTTGTATGCCGAGAAATATAATGCATCTAATTTCTGTCCAGCAGCAACAAGTGTTTCAAGGTCGACTATCGGAATAAATGTCTTTTGTCGCTTGTAGTCTACTCGTATATTCTGCTGTAGAATCTGTACTTTTTCGTAATCGGGAATCTGAACACTCATGGTTCTGAACAGTTTCTCGATTTCGAAATAGTACTCGTGGAAAGATTCATGTTTTTGTTGACGACGCTGGTAAATTTTCATTTTGATCAACGCGTCCAAATCAGGGTGCATGTAGGTGCGTTTTAATTCAAATACCAAATGCTGCCAATTCATCAATCTACCAGTGGTTCTTTGTGCCATATACCACTTGAGCGCTGAACCAGCAAACAAATGCACAGCTGACTCGAAAAGCTCGACCTCCGACACATGCTCAGCTTGGGATAAAGCCTGTACAATTTCCAGAAACTCATTTAGCTTCAGCCCTTGATCGTCACCACTGTATTTAGTGATGTTCCATTTGGACACAGGAAGAGTGTGACGGTTGTGGTACGGTGCGGGGTACGGATTGTGTAGAACACCACTACACATGAATTTCGTTTAGGGAAAGATGGGATACCCGAAGCATGGTTGTACATTTCGGGATTTGCTCCAGTAGGATTAGAAATTCTCGTCGGATGATAGGGAATATTGTATGTATTGTTGGGAATTGGTATATTGTTAGAATGTAATGTACGATCTGGGATATTTCGAAAATTATGGTAACTAGATGAAATATCGAATGAATTGGAATTCGGTCTAGTAGAGTCTACCCTCCGGTAACTTGGGTACTGGCATCTACAATGGCGTAAATGACTTGCCAATCACAGACCGAAAACGTTGTAAATCCCACTCGACTTAGTGTTAGACACTCGTGTTGAAGATAAAGTGCGCATTATACCACTCTCCGGGCCCAATAGTGAAACGCAGGCCTCCGCTACAAATAGGCCGAGTTGCTGCTTCGTCTGGAGTCCCCCGTCGCCATCGTCCGTCAGTTCCTGCATCAACATCGAAGCCCGCCCCGCATCCAGCCAGCAGCAAGTCGACCAACGTCATCATGGCCGCAACGTTGTACCAAGAAGAGAATTTCATCAAATAAAAGCGCAAGTAAAACTAATTTGACTGTTTTCAATAGCCCTTCTGGCTCCGATATAAAAAAATAGTGTTAATAAATAAAAAGTGTATGGTCTGAATATTCAAGCTGTGTCGTCCATTTTGTTTATAGTATAGTCCTTTTTGGTACTTGTTTCCGCTTGATATTACGATTCGCTCAGTGACCATAGTGTGGGAAGAAAAGTCCGCCCAGTGTGAATTTCTCCAGGAGACAACCGTGAAACGACCCTAATAGCTGGTGAGTACAGTGTGGCCCCACCACCACAATAAGAACGTTACGAAACCGATACGTAACAAAGCAAGAGTCAGAACAGAATGAAATTCAGCAGCAGTCAATGGTAATACTGTATCTTTCATTTGAAATCAAGTTTGTAAAAATAGGTAGAGAATTCGTTGGGGAATGGGTGTGATATTAGCTTAGGAACTTGGCGGGTTCCCCGGGGGCGTCATGAACTGTCATAGGTGGCCAATGTGGTCAAAGCTGCTTTGATTGAGCATTAGTGATCCAGATCCGCAAACTAGAGTAATGTTACCTCAATTTTAATATGTTTTACATCATTTGAACATCATGGTGGTACCAGTTTATATGGGAATTGCTGCGTGACCGCACTCTTCAACCCGTAACTCCGGAACCGGAAGTCGGATCAACTAAAAATTCAATAGCAGCTTATAGGAGCGTTATACCTTTCATATGAAACTAAGTTTGCGAAAATCGGTTCAGCCATCTCTGAGAAAATTGTGAGTTTAAATGACACACACACATACACACACACATACATACACACACACACAGACATTTGCCGATCTCGACGAACTGAATCGAATGGTGTAAGACACTCGGCCCTCCGTTAAAAAGTCGATTTTTACAGTGATTGCGTAGCCTTTCTTTATATGAGAAAGGCAAAAAGGATAGCGACGGCGAAGAAAGATATCGAGATTAAAAAGTGGTTTGAGATAGTTATTAAAGCGAAATTAAATTGAAACTCTAATAGCTAGAAGTACGGTTTAGGATTGTTTTACGGTTGCTTTTATATATATATATATATATATATATATATATATATATATATATATATATATATATATATATATATATATATATATATATATATATATATATATATATATATATATATATATATATATATATATATATATATATATATATATATATATATATATATATATATATATATATATATATATATATATATATATATATATATATATATATATATATATATATATATATATATATATATATATATATATATATATATATATATATATAGTACGGAGTGGATTAACAGCTAAAAGTACGGTGTTGAATTCTTATAATTAATAGTACGGTTGAGTTTATTAAAGGCTAGAGGTAAAATGTGCTATAAAGATAAAAAAGGAATGAATTTAACCTAAAATTTATCACAGGACTATTACAGCTAGTTCGTGCTATTGAAGCATCGCAGGTAACCGAGCTCATGATAAGGTAAAGCAAATATTTATAAAACTTAAACCTAAATAACAATCAAATATGTAGGGTTAGACGACCGTACGAGACCATTTCCCGGAAGTGACGGAAATAAGTGAAAATACTAAACGTAAGTAAAATGAAGCAATCGATGAAGTTGTATATAGATATATCGTGTCTAATCGGCAGGGAAAATTTAACGGACTCTAAATAAATTGAATTATCGTTTTTGCGTTGAGTTTGTTCAAATTTACGGAATTTGATTTACGTATTTTTGCCATTCGGGAACAAATTAAATTTTCCGTTTAACTTTCGGGGATTTCAAGCGGTAGCGTAGCGAGTGCGGGCAAACGTACCCAGGAAAAAAGCGATTCTCCTGGCAATGAGGGAGCCGGATGTGGTACGTGTCGACGACTCGCTTATAGCCGAATGGTGCAGTGCGACGATTGTGATGTGTGGTTTCACTACGAGTGCGTTAACGTGGAGGACAGTATTCGGGACCGAGACTGGAGTTGTAATGGGTGTATAAGGAAATCGTTGGAGCAGGAAAGGTGTGGTTTGCGTGAACAGTTGGAGCATCTTGAACGGGAGCAGAAGCAATGGCAACAGAAGCAACAATAACACCTGGAGCAGGCTGAAGAACATCAGAGACGGCTTGAGCAGCAGCAAAAGCAGAATCAGTTTAATCAGTCGCAGAAGGGAAAGTTGCAGTTGCAACAAGGTTCGCTGTCGGGAGTTGTTACAACACGATCTAAGGCATTCCATAGTGATTTTCAGGGCGCAATTCCGAAGCAGCCAAGGCAGAAAGATGAAGTCTCGGAAAACATAGCGGATCGGCAATATAGCATAGAACGATCAGTGAACTCTAATGCTAACTGCACCACGTCTACCAGAACAAGTAGCAAAGCGACCTCGAATGTGTAAAAACGGTCAGCAAAACTCCGCGAGCTACAATTGAAAGCTCTAGAAGCACGACAAGCACTGGAGAAGAAGCAGCTAGAGGAGCGTTTAGCTCTAGATCTAGAAATGTTGGAGATGAGCGACTCGGAATCGGCAACAAACGAGACCTGTGCCAAGATCGAAGATTGGCTAAACAACACGGAGAATATAGGAAAAGAAGTGTTTAAACCTTTTGATGAAACGCCCCTTCCGGTATACGATGAGTCTTCCCAGTAACTATGTCCCAGTAGTTGTCTCTGGTCTGCAGACGTCTTTTGGTAATTCTGTTCCGCCTGAAGCAAGAACTTTGCAACAGTTTCATAACAATTATGCCTCCGGTGTTGGTGATATCGATCGTCCTTTACCAGGTGTGACTGTAACGAGAACTGTGCCTGGTTATCAACCATTGTTTACCAACCACCCAGCAGCAGTACCGCCGAGTCTACCACCTTTTCAAACGTACCAAACGTACTCAGCTGTGTCTCAGCAATCAATTATGACGGCTACACATCCAACAACGTGCTATTCGCGTCCTACAGCCAGCTATCCGCATCCGGTAGTTCCCAGTTTCCAATACCCTGTTCCAACCTATCAAGGTACCGTGCTGCCACCGGTGGTAACATCTACACCACGTCAAAACGTAACATTTAATCATCAGCAATCAAACGGTGACGACGTGCCTCTGAATAATGGTCATCTAGCGGCGAGACAGACAGTGAAAGATTTACCAAAGTTCGGAGGAGATCCCGAAGACTGGCCACGGTTCATCGCAGCCTACGAGAGAACGTGCAGGATGTGTGGTTTTCGAATTGACGAACTGCTTGATTGACTGGAGACGAGTCTATACGACAAAGCCCTGAACGCGGTTAAAAGTCTGCTTTTACATCCGGACAACGTTCCGGTGATCGTAGGCCGATTGAAAACCCTTTTTGGAAATCCGGAGTCCATAGTGGAAACAATGGTGCATAGAGTTGAGATGATGCCACCACCAAAGGCTGACAAAATGGAAACGATTGTCGATTTTGGTGTTGCCGTGCAAAACTTGTGCGCTACAATACAGGTGTGCCGAATGGATGAGCGGTTCTACAACGTTGTTTGCTGCAAGAGCTTGTGGACAGCTTACCGTCAACCTTGAAAATGAATTGGGTATTCTATCGGAAACAGAGTGGAGCATGTACATTGTTGGATTTTAACGAATGGCTCGGACAAATGGTGGAGGCTTTAAGTCAAGTGATCAGACCGCACGTGTGCACTAAATCGAGCAAACTCGAGAAGAGAGGCCGAAACGAAGAAGCGCATATCCACCTGCACTCTGCAACCCCGCCTAGAGAAGAAAATCGCACAGCGTGTTTGGCGTGCTCGAAAGAGTGTGAAGATCTCGACAAATGTAGTAGTTTTGTCAACATGACGCCAAGTGCACGATGGACGCTGATCAATTAAAAGAAGATTTGACGAAAATGTTTGACCAAGCACTTTAAAACTTGTGACAGGAAAATCCCTTGTGATCAAAATGGATGTAGCTACCTTCATCACCCGTTATTGCACGACGACAGCAAACACGCGAGACACCTGCCAAACAGTTCATTGCAAAACACCTCTTGTAACACTCATCACTGTTCGCTTGGGGGAGTACTGTTGAAGTACATTAGAATCACGGTACATGGAAAGGAGAAGTCCATTACCACCTACACCTTCCTTGACTCAGGATCGACCTCCGCTCTGATGGAACATAGTCTGTGGGAGGAGTTGAATCTTAACGGCGAGAAAACTCCGTTGTGTATGTCTTGGACTGGCGGTCAAGGCAGATACGAAGAAGAATCGGTGAAATTTTCGGTTGACATCGCGGGTTCCCAAACTCCCACTCAACGCTTTCATCTGTCGAAGGTACACACAGTACGAAGCTTAGATCTTCCTTCTCAATCGTTAGCGATTTCGGATCTGGTGAAACATTTCGGACATCTCTCCGGTCTTCCTATCGCATCCTATGCTGAAGTTAAACCGCGAATCCTGTTGGGTGTAGACAACACTAGGTTGGAGTATCCACTCGACTCAAGAAAAGGGAGTGGAAATCAGCCTACCGCCGTATTGACTCGACTAGGTTGGCTAGTTTACGGTCCGTGCTCAGTAGTAGAACCATCAACGGCCAGCAGCGATAGTACGTACAGCTATCACATCTGCCAGTGCGATGCGTTGAACTCTACTGTTAAGAACTATTTCTCCTTGGATAGCCTCGGAGTTCAGCTTACTGAGAAGTCGCTGATGTCAAAAGATGACGAACGGGCGATGACGTTACTGCAGTCAAACACGAAGCAACTAGGAAGAAAATTCGAGACCGGTTTACTGTGGCGGTATGATGACATCCGGCTGCCGGACAGCAAACCTATGGCTTTGAAGCGTCACGAGAGTTTGGCCAAGCGCTTGGTACGGGAACCAGAATTGGCAAGAGTTCTCCAGGAGAAGATAGGGGACTACAAAGCGAAAGGATATATTCGAAAACTTTAGAAGCAAGAAGAAGCAATGCATAAGGGACGCTCGTGGTACCTGCCGATCTTTCCAGTTGTAAATCTCAATAAACCAGGAAAGCTTCGCATGGTTTGGGACGCAGCAGCCAAGGTAGGCCGCGTTTCACTAAATTCGTTTCTGTTGAAAGGACTTGATCAAGTTACGCCTCTTCCAAACGTTCTACAGCGGTTTCGTGAGTATCGTATAGCGGTCTCAGAGGATATTCCCGAGATGTTCCATCAAGTGCAGATCAACAACGAAGATCAGCATTGCCAAAGGTTTCTGTGGAATGATGGAATCCTCAGTGATACCCCAACGGTTTACATCATGCAGGTGATGACGTTCGGTGCGAGTTGTTCTCCAAGCAGCGCACAGTACGTCAAGAATCTAAACGCAGGTCGATTTAAGAACCAGTTTCCGGAAGCAGTGGAGGCGATCTGTAACGGAACTTACGTCGACGATATGCTTTATAGCGTCGAATCGGAAGAAGAGGCGGTGAAACTGGCGCAGGATGTACGGTTCATACACGCTGAAGGAGGGTTTGAAATTCGAGGATGGTTGTCGAATTCGAAAAAAGTAATTGATGTTCGAAAAAAGTAATCACCCATGTCACAGTTCTTCTCAAAAGGATTTGAACAAGCCTGGGGAGCAAGCAACCGAGAAAGTTCTGGGCATGTGGTGGGATACTATCAGTGATACGTTCACATTCAAAATTCTGCAACGATGCAAGCACGAGCTGTTATCTGGACAGGAAGCCCCAACCAAACGGGAGGTGCTGCGAATCCTTATGTCAGTCTACGACCGATTGGGCTTCTCGCAAACGTGCTGATGTTCTTGAATGTCCTACTTCAAGATATCTGGCGTTCTAATGTTGGCTGGGACGAACCAATAGCAGATCAGCAACTCGAGAAGTGGAGAACATGGCTCAGTGTGTTACACAACGTCGAAACAGTTTCCGTTCCTCGGTGTTATCGAACGATGACAACGTCGTCAGCCAAATCCAATGAAATCCAACTGCATGTATTCGTCGATGCAAGCGAAAACGGATACGCAACAGTCGCCTACTTTCGGTACGAAGAGGGCAACACGTAGAGTGTGCCTTCGTCACTGCCAAAACTCGTGTAGCGCCACTAAAGTACGTTTCGATTCCCCGACTGAAGCTTCAAGCAGCAGTGATTGGAACACGCCTGGCGAAGGCGATAGGAGAAATGCATCGAATAGCAATACAAAAACGGTTCTTTTGGACTGATTCGAGATGTTCTTTGTTGGCTGCGTTCGGATCACAGGAAATACAGCAAGTACGTCGCACAGAGGAGTAACTGGGGTCAAATCCTGGCCAAAATTATTTGTTGTTGCTATTGCTTTTATTATGCCTTAATATGAACAAAAAATAGACAATAACAAGTTTTTGCAACAATTTGGCATCTATCCACCTACCAGTGTAGAGGTCAATTTTCTAAATCCTTGCGAATACTAGTAATTTCGCAGTGATCTTTGTGAATACATTTGTTTTTCCAGTTGCCCAAACAGTTGATCAGTGGAAAAGGGGGAAAAAAGGGACGCTTGAGCATATTTTCATATAGATACATTTTGAAAAACATAATATTTGGCCCTACAGCATTTCGGTGTACCTCAAATTACTAAAAATTTCAATATTTCCAAATCGCTTGGAATTTGTAGATCGGACAAGATCGGAAGAGTTCTTATGCTTTTCGGATAGCTGGAATCTGGTTTTGTAATACTGCTTCAGCAACTTTGCCGGATCTTGCCGTATAATGTAACTTTTTTATCATACAAGTTTGAAATAAAATGTTTAAAAAACGTATTTTTTAAAGTTGGTGCAATGCACAGCAACACTAATACTTTCAGTTAGTTTTAGGCTGAAGTTATACAAAGGGTTGTGTTCAACTACGCTTGCAAAAATATTGTATTACTTAATACAGTCTTCATCACTAGAAAGCGATATTACTGGATATATAATTAAAATGATTAAAAACCCCTTAAAATATCACCATTTTGCATCCATACAAAAAATCTTCAACAATTTTTGACATACTCCTAATTTTGCCACGTTATTCAGCAGGCTATTAGGCATGTAAAAAAAATATAACGAAATATAAAATCAAAAAAAAAATATTTTGGTTATTGGCCAGGAATTTGTTCTAGTTACTCCTCTGTGCGTCGGCGCCAAAGTTGGCGAAATTTTGGAAAACAGTGAACTTTCGGAATGGTTCTGGTTTCTGACAAAAATGAATGTCGCAGATGAAGCCACGAAGTGGCAAAGAATTCCTGATATTTCGCCATCAAGCCGATGGTTTAACGGGCCTTTCTTTATGTGGCAGCAGCGAAGTTCGTGGCCACCTCAGCCGATGAATCACGGAACTACCACAACAAAAATCAACCATTCGGTAAACCTTCACGCTGTTAGAGTTCCAGTCATTAACTTTGCTAAATATTCGAGCTGGCCAAAGCTTGTCCGAGTTGTTGCTTATATGCGCCGGTTTTGCAGAATATTAGGGCTAGAATACATCAGAGTACACCCACAATCGGAATCCTCATACACCAGGAGTTATCTGAAGCCGAAAACTTGATCTATATACAAGCACAGCTAGATGAGTTTAGTAAAGAAATGTCCTTGCTATTGCGTTCCAAGGATGTGGACGGAAGAAAGGTAGCTCGTATTCCCAAGCACAGGCTACACATGCTCACCGTTCCTAGACTATAATGTGGTACTTCGCATGCTTGGAAGGGCGGCTGGTTGCCAATTTATACAGCCAGGCTCCGCTCATCCTATACTGCTACCGAATAAACACCCGATTACCATACTTATCGTACGTTTCTTTCATGAGCGCTACCATCACCTGAACCATGAAACAGCAGTTAACGAATTGCGCCAGAAGTACCGAATCCCGAAGTTGCGAAGAGTCTGCTACAAGGTACGGCGAGAATGTCAGACCTGTATGAATGCTAGGGCTCGTCCGCAACCGCCCGTTATGGCTGACCTTCCACTGGCAAGGCTTGCAGCATATTCTCGACTATTTTCCTATGCTGGTGTCGACTACTTTGGCCCGATGCAGGTAGTCGTTGATAGACGCGTTCAGAAGGGATGGGGTGTACTCATCACGTGCCTAGTAGTCCGTGCCGTCCATATAGAGATCGCCCACACGCTTAATAGCAGTTCCTGCATCATGCCGATGCGGAACCTCATGGCCAGGCGTGGAACGCCTTTAGAACAATTCAGTGATCGTGGAACTAATTTCGTTGGAGCAAATCGTGAACTGGCCGAAGCAATTCGCTCTCTAGATCAGGAGAAGCTCATGCAAGAGCTCGAAACCCCAGATACCAAGTGGACGTTCTTGCCACCGAGTGGCCCACACATGGGTGGAAGTTAGGAAAGATCGGTGCAGTCTGTTAAGAAAGTACTGAATAATATGAAGCTTCCAAGATTGTTACTATGTTTAAATTGCCGCAAGGTTGTACTCTATCGGTTTTGCTGGCTATTTTCGGCAAATTGGAGACTAAGAGAAACGAAAGCAATGAAATTGAAAGACGGATAGGTATTCTAAAGCGAATCAGTTATAAGCTTAGAACGGAAAACTAGAACTAGGCAGGCTCATATGGGCATGATCGAAAGAAAATGTGAAGAATTCTTTGCCTTCTGCAGAGTAGGAGTTGGGCGTTGCACCCAAGTCTACCGCATGGTCTATGGTAGAACATAACTCATCATCATGTTTTACCGCCGACGCCGAAAGGTAGACGCTTTTTTCTCACGCCGACAATTCGCGGACTCGACAATCATTAGCTCATAATTTTATCCACAAATCTATGAATATTGTCTATGGTCCGAATATACGACGTTAACTGTTTCATGATTTATCACATATTGATCTATATTTGGTATTAGTGGTTGTGAATTAGATCACTAAGTTAACAAAGTCTTGATATTTTCTCGTAAATCATTACACGACACTCGGAATATAATTCATGGATCCATTCTTGCTTTGTCAACTGGTTATGATAGCGAGCATATAAGTTACAATTCACCATTCGTGGAATGGCCCACAAATTAAAAAAAAACACATCCACTTTCAAGATATAGTTGATTCCTTATATGTTAGACACGATTCACCAGTCGAGCTCGTGAAACTGTTCATGATATAGTTCATAAAGTAATAAAAATTCACATAATCTTAATATACTTACGTAAACAATTACAAAGAATTCAAGTATGAGATACAAGAAAACTACTAGGACCTGTAGTAACCCTGTTATTTTTTTGTTAATATTCAGTGTAATTTTCGAAATTAAATGAAACTGCGCTGAGCACCAAAAATACATTACCTAGCCACAATTCATGTCCGTGAAATAATTAAGGAAACTATAAGACGCGTGACTCTGTGTAAAAAATCCGACGGTAAGCTCAAGACTAAAATATCAAGATAACACGACGAGAATTTACGAAAATCGTTGCACAATCGTTCAATTCTTGACTTTTTTAGTCAATAAAGTTAATATAAATCAATGTATCATCAAGTTATGAACTAGAATCATATGAATATTAAACATATTCAGGTACAACCACCTACTAAACATTTGAATATAATGGAATCTTTTTTTTGCGTGAACTAGTTTTGTAAAAACACAAAAATTATTTTCAATACTAAGTTTATTTATCATTGATTGAATCGTGACCTATTTTGAAATTTTTTTCTTGAAGAATAGTTGGGCAGAGTGATCTTGATTTTTAGCGACGTTGGTGCACTGATGTGGTGATGCAGAGGGTAATATTTCTGATTGCATAAATTATTAATCGTGTCATCTAGCCCCACTCAGGAAAGATTTTCAGTAGTGGTTGCATCAGCCCGGTATCACAGACAAAGAGGACGTAACACGAGATGAATTTTCATCACTCGTAGGTAAAACGGTCGATTTAAATTACAAAAATTCGCCATATCAGCGAGCTTGGCGTTAGTGAAAAGATTTTGACACAGAGCTAAATGCGTTACTTAGTTTCTGCACCCATCCGAAAACGTTACCGTCTTTTTCATCTCATGCAAACCAAAACAAAATGGGCTGAAAATGTGAAACTCATTCTTGTCGAAGTGAGCAAGGCGGGAGTTGTTCACAACCATTTCTTAAGTTACAACACGATGCCGATCTGTGAGTAAGCACATAATAGGATGTTAGTAAATTAATTGATTCGGTGTATCGAATCTGAATAAATGTATGCAATGGATTAGAATTCGAAGATCCCCGGAACTGCTGGAGAAATTGGCGGTGTGCAGGTGCAACGAAAACTAGAGATACGCTCAGATCAGCTTCAACCCAACAGGAGCTAAAACATCAAGTCGTGGAATTATTATAGTAACTGTATATTTAGGTTTCGTCAGGGTGCAGATCTGTATGATTCCAGCACATCGAGCATACTTTGCATTCAAGATATAAGCAAATCTTATGTTGAAAGAAAATGTAGTGCCATGGAATCGAATATGCCTTATCATCGCGGCGATTTTGTACTTACAAGAAGTACAAGTAAACGACAGACTGTAAAATGAAGTAATCCCAGCAAAGTTCAGCCGGAATTGAACTGGAAATCTGGCTTGTTCCAGTTCGTACACGGGATCCAGTGGCACAACCGATTCTAACTAGAATCGGATGTGTCACTGTAGCAGCAATACGAACTGCAACCAGCCAGGATTTCGGTTCATTTCCGGCTGAGCTTAACTGGGATGTGTCTACCTTGAAAGGTGTCCTTACACTATAATTAAAAGTGATATTTCTGCGCAGTAATGCCATTAATAACACCTCCTGTTAGGGTACCTAGTATCTGCGGGAGCGACGGTAAAGAAGACTAAATTGAAACAAAAAACAATGAAACGACAACAAGAATTAATTTCCTCAAACAAAACAAAAACTGTTTTATCGTTACTTAATTTCCCAAATATAGAACAATAAATAATTATTATGGGTCATTGAAATACAGTCGTTACTCTGCATTCTTCAAATTTGTCAATTGCAATCATTATATCATGCGAAGTCGTAGTATGCGACATCGACAATTTTTCTATTCCGTTCTTCAAATTTTACAACTGTAAAAATAGTTCCACCGTTCATTTATTATCTTGCATTTCGCAAGTAGGGTGGGCACTATTAGAGCATCAGTTAAAAAAATTTGATGTGGTTGCGAGAATTACATTTTGTGCAATGTGTTCAACAGATGTCGCTAGTACATTGTGGGTGATGATTTTTTTAGAATTTTCTTCAAGCTGCAACGTCTGTTTGTATGTGCCTCATACAATAGAACCCGAAAATTTGGGAAAGGAATCGTACTGCCAAGATTTTTTTTAGTTACATAGGTGTCAATATTTGTTTGCCGACACACGCCGGCGCGCCGCCGCCGATAGGGTCCAACGGCGTGACGCCGCCGGCCAAATATGTCGCTTACGCCGCCGCCGATTAAAAATGCATCGGCGCACACCTCTAGTTCCGTAATCGGATTCACAAAGATCACATGAATAATACTCAGCGCGCTGAATAGTAGCCATGAGATAATTGAGTTTGGAATGTCCAGTCTAGAATACTGCAGTTGTGCTTGGAAAAATGTAACAAATTCTTTGACATTTTCGGACTCACAATCCGGCAAAAAAGACTTTGTTTGAACGCAAGTTTGCAAGCTACGCCAATATTCGGATGCAGCCTAAGAGCGTATCTTGTGCTTTATATAACTTATCGACAGTGGTAGAACTGCCTCTGGACCAACGAAGTCAGTCGCAGCACCAGCTCTAGCCAATTCGTCTGCTCATTAATTTCCAGTAATACTAATTAACTCCAGTAAATATTTTGGTTTAGAACTTTAACCACTACTGTTTTATCCATCGAAATTAACAAAAAAAATTAAAAAAATCAAACCACCTTAACGTTCACCATCGGGCTTTTCAATATATTAAGTTAATCCATTGGTTTTAATGCTTAACTTTGACAATTTTTGGTGTCTCAGGTCATCATTCAGGACTGCAGGATTTGCACAGTCAAAATCTTCTCCGGAGAGGAATTTCTTGGGATCATCTTTGCAACTGTTATTTTGTATGTTTCCTGAATTTTTTTCATGATAACAAACGAATATTTAAATATCTGAACATCTAAACACGCAAGAAACAACTTCATGTCGGGTTGTTGTTTGTAACGGGAGGTAAAACGGACCGACGACTGAATTAGGTTACAGCCTTCACTTATGCGCCAGGCAAGCTTTAGTCTTGCCGTGAAGGAGCGAGTTATGACGCTAAAAGTTCATCCCGTGCCCGGCTGGGAGACCTCAGGGCGAGTTCTTGTCGACGACAACCGAATTCGACCGAAACATCAGCGAACACCAAACCGTACGAATGACCAAACAAATTGTTTCAACCTACAGGGTGGATTGGTTACCGCTGTGGGATTCCCTCTCCAGAGCCTATTCTACCGATACCAAACCGCGAATGAAAGAAATCGACCCAACATCCAAACCGAGGATCACTGAGTAACTCAAACGTTTTACTTTGATTCGGCCATATATCGCGATTTATTCTGACGGGTAATAAAGAAAAAAATTTATTTCATACTACTAGCTAAACGCCTAATTTTGTATAATCGTTCTTAAAACTATGGTTAGTATATACATTAATTAGTTTTCGCCACTTTACTTGCCCTTATATTCCCATCTGCGTACCCCTCGGCGTTCTCGGCTTCCATCGGCGGTCGAGTGCAATTGCAGCTGCCGCCTGCAGGCGTGTTCCCTTTTATGCGTTTCACTGTTTCACTTTCCTGTTTATACTGCCCTCTGTGAGCGCGCTCAATTCGCTTCCCGATTCACACACCCGCGTGAGGTTCGTCGACTGGTGGTGAATTCGCACCTATCGACGTGCAACATTTAATTACCGTGTGACGTCACTAGACGAGGTAAGCGACGACGGGTACAGGGAGCTGCCAAGCTACGGTTTCGTCGTTTGTGTCCTAGGGTGGTACCTTCGTTTGAAGGAAATGCTTTTACCAGCCTAATGCCTCAATTGGTTATGGCTATTTTTGCTGTGCTCGCTTGATGGTTGTGTTTTGCTGGTCTTATTGGCTTCTGCTTGGAAACAAAATGGCCGATTGGACGCGAATAGTGGCCTTGGTTGGTTCTTACAATTTTGGCCGTAGATCTTCCTTTTCTTCACTCTTCACAATTTCTGTTGTTTCTGATCTAGCTTTACTCTTTACTATGACACTTTTCTTATTTCACCATAACTCTACTATACTTTTCTGTTTCAAATGATCTTCTGGCTACTGACTTTTTCTGAACCTTCCTTGTCTGTGGTCAAGATTGTAAGAGTCGACTTCTTCTCTATTGGGCTTCAAAACCCCCATTCGTTATCCGACTTAACCCGATATCATTCGTTCGACTTCGGGGACCCACATCCGCTTACGAACGTCATCGAAAGTCGCGGAGTTGTCCCTACCTGGCGACTTGCAGCCGTAGGCTAAAATCAGAGACCCGGAACGCGAAGTCGCAATTATGAAAATTGTAATTCTACTTCTGATCGGTTTATAATTAATTCTGTAACTTCGTTACATATCCCCCTACCAACGGAAAAAATAAATGAAGTTTACTAAATTTATTTTTTTTCGTTTTCAAAAAATAATATAGTATTCTTTTATTCTTTCAAGAAGACAAATTTAACTCTGAATTGTATTAAATATCTTTAATTCAGCCAGAGCTATTTCCTAGGATGAGTTTGGTATGTGCTTTTTGTTTTGGTTTGTGAAGATATCTATTTCTATTGTGGTGGTCACTCTTCTTCTCTCATACTTATTCCTCCCAATTATTTTTGGGAACAACCTGCGTCATCACGCTATCTAATATTTGAACTCTCCAAATCATTCGGAGTATAAACTCAGCGCATTTGCGCACCTACACCTCAATTTCGGTGGATATTTGGAATCATCCAAACAAATATCTTAGGGACCGTTCATAAACCACGTAGACCTAAATTTGGGAATTTTTAACCCCCCCTCCCCCCTAGTAGACCTTAGTAGACTTTTACCAAACCCCCCCACCCCCCTCGCCAAAAGTCTACGTAGACTTTTAATTTTTTTTCATTCGCTGGAAATGTGAAATTAGCAAGAAGCACATATAATGTTCAATTAAATAAATATCAAAGAATGGTTTTTTGTCTATGACTGATAAAATCAATTAATACCAATTCAAGGGGCTTTCCAACGTTTGTATAGCGGAATGCTTCTTTGCAAGGTTAGTCAATCAAGTATATGTAAAAAGATATATTGCTATAACTAGTTCAAATTTTGGCCGAAGTGCGACCTACACCAACAATGCAGAATTGCTAAACACTTTTTGAGCCTTACTGGTGCATTCAAAATTGTTAAATTATAAGAAACAATTACAAAATAATACTGTTGATGTGTACTATCATCTAGACTAAAATAATAAACTAAACATGCACACAAATTTCACTTTTCGTGAACAAATTTCAATATTTCTAAGATAATAAGATAATCTAAATTGGCTTATTTGATTAAGAGAACGAAGCTATTTAAATCTTCCCAAAAATATTTATTTTTCTTATGTAATTAATAGCCGTATCACCTACGAGTATTATCGAAAAGTATCAGTTTAACTCCGAATATTTTCGAAGATAAATAGAGTAGAACCGGTTTGCACGGAGTTGCGTAGGGTCAAGACGTAAAATTTAACGGGTGTTTAAAGATTTTGAAATCAGTGTAAATGATTGCAAGAGAAACTGATTAACTCGAGTAAACACTTTGTTGTAGAAGTTTAACTACACTACTGCTTTAACCAACGAAATCAATAAATAAAAACTAAAAAAATAATCCACTTTTGTTAAAAATCGGGTGTTTTGTTGTTACAATGCTTAGCTTTGACCATTTTTTAACTTTTATGGTTCATGCATTTAATGGTCCATGCATGTCTGCTAACTAGTGGTGTCTCAGATGATTTCAGAGTCAAAATATTCCGTCGTGAGGAATTTTGGGCGATCGTCTTTGGAACTGTCATTTTGTATTATTCCTAGATCAAAACTATATCAAAATATACGCAAGAAGCAATAACGTGTGAGGTTGTCCAAAAAAATCGTGGGTTCTGGGTTGAGTGATCACTTAACGAGTAGTTACCTGAATAGTGTACTAGCTTTGAAGTGTCATAAATACTGAATAGACCGATATTTTGAATACAACTCTCTTCAAATCCCATTTATAATTAGTGATACGAGACTAACAAAAAATAAAAGTCTACGTAGACTTTTTCAAAGACCCCCCCTCCCCCCTCGTAGACAAACGTAGACTTTTGCTAGACCCCCCCGTCCCCCCTATGAGTCTACGTGGTTTATGAACGGCCCCTTAAAGTAAATACAGCTCGCTACCCAACTACCTTAGTCTGTGACTAGGGCAGTTCCAAATGACATCAACCTTTATAGTGACCACTTGCTGAGGACTCTACTGTTTGTCGACACAAACGATCAGTTTTGACGTTTTTGCGTGTCATTCTGACGACTGCTAATGTTCTGTGAATATTTGAACGTGGATTTGTCGAAATGGTAAATTTAGTTCATTTCGGCCTACAATTTCTTGGTTTTCTTGCGTAAATGATTTGAGTTTCTAGATTATTATTTTACTAAAGTGAGTTCTTGTTGTAATGGTTCCGTTAATACCATCTATCTAACCGAAATTATGAGTAATTAACAAATCGCGATCTCATCATCATGCCTCATGATTGCTTCGACGTAAATTTGGAGGTTATGCAATACCCGTTATTTGCTCTAAGCTATTCACATCAATTTATTATCGCGCGTGCTTATCCTAATCTAACTGTGAATTGTAATCTATTTGGCCTGATTATCTAACTTCATATTCTGTACAATTGTGATTTTATGCTTCCTTCCCATTTGTTGTATGTGTCGTCAACTCGAGCGTATTCCATATTCGTTTCGCTCTCTTACGCTGCTATTCAACTACCTCCTACTACATAACTGTTTTGTCGTGTTTTAGAAATGAAAGGATCTCAGTGATGCTCGGACAGATTGCTCGTAGAAAATAGTTGTTGGAGACAATCTTCCTGCCTTAGTACCAAACGTATGTTTGTGTTTTTGTGAATTTTATCCATAGTAACTGTGCTCTCCTACCTGCAACAGACAGCTCGACTATAAGGTTGCATTTATTTCTTCTGCAGATGTGACGCATGATAAATGCCAAGACGGTTTCCCTGCATATCTTCTAGGTCATAGCATGCAGATCCAACTATTCCTACAATCTTTGCTTGTGAAAACGGATCTGCTAACTTTGCTGAAAACTGTTTTGCTTTGCTTGATTGGTAAAAATTTTTCTTCATCACTATCTCTCCTAGTACATAAGATGGGGACTTTTGATTAGACCGCAGGTTATACTGTTTTGCGTACCTGTCATATGCTTTTTTCAAGTTTTCTTTGACCGTGTCAAAAATTAATTGTAAGTTTTCATTCATTTCGCCTGGTTCATAGTTTACTGCGTCTCCTGATTCCCTTATATTTTTGTATTCAACCCCAGAGCTAATAAAATTTCGCCCATAATTCACAAAATATGGGGTAAAGCAAGTCGATTCATGGACTGAAGTACGTATGGCCATTGCAACCTTTTGCAAATCCTTGTCCCAATCCTTGTGGTCTCCTTTTATATATGTACGAATGGCCGCCCCGATCACCCTATTAACCCTTTCAGTCGGATTATTGGCCGGATGGTAATTCGCGTTCCGCCAATGTGTGACATGGTATCGACCAAGGAACTTCTCGAATTCTTTCGATTTAAACTGCACACCATTGTCGGAAATCAGAATCTCTGGTACCCCAAACAAGAGAAACACCATATTTTCTAAAAAGGTTATCAACGCGGCCGTTTTTGCCTCACGTAGTGGTTGAATAACCACGAATTTTGAGAATAAGTCGGTCACTACTACTAGCACGGAGTTCCCATTTCGAGATCTTGGAAAGGGACCAACAAAGTCAACCGAAATGGTTTGCCAAGGAAGCGAAGCTAATTTTTGTTTACCCATCACCGGAGTCCGATTGGCGTTTGGGTATTTTACTCGTTTGCATGTTAAACAGTTCTGGCAATAATTCCGAACATCGTTATCCATTGCCGGCCAATAATAACGTTCCTGATTTTTTTTAGCGTTTTAAATCTACCGAAGTGAACCGTGTCGTGTGCATTCTGCAATATTTGCAATCTTTCTTGTTTCGGTGGTAAATATTTCCACTGAAATCTTGCGTCAGCAATTTTTGAGGACACAAATTTATAAATCCGATCACGTGTTACTTTGAAGTTCTTATATTTAACACTATTCATCAAAATTTTCTTTTTTAGGTTTTCATAATCGGGATCCAAGATGTTGATGGCCTCTACCTGGGTATCTACCGCTCGAGACAATGCATCGGCCGTGACGTTCAACGCACCTTTCCGATATACTAGCTCGAAGTCGTACTGTTGGAGTTTAAGGGCCCACCTTATAAGTTTGGCCGACCCCCCTTCGGCGCTTATTTTGCGTAACCATATCAAGCTCTGAGCGTCCGTGACTACGGTAAATCGTGACCCTTCGACATAGTGGCGAAATTTTTGAATGGCCAAAATGACTCCGAGACATTCTTTTTCCGTAGGAACATACCTCTTCTGGGAGGACGACAATTTCTTCGAAAAGAACGCTATTGGGCGTTTGATTCCCTTTTGGGTTTGGACTAGGACAGCCCTTACTGCCAC
Organism: Topomyia yanbarensis; assembly: GCF_030247195.1. Taxonomy (NCBI): domain Eukaryota; kingdom Metazoa; phylum Arthropoda; class Insecta; order Diptera; family Culicidae; genus Topomyia; species Topomyia yanbarensis. Next base: position 288,370,790 of record NC_080671.1, on the reverse strand, counting down.
ATCAGATGCATCCGACTCAATAATAAACGGGATGGAGAAATCAGGGTTCGCCAGTACCTTGGGTGAGGTAAGAATCGACTTTATTTTTAACAACGCCTCATCGGCTTCGTTTGTCCAACTCATCTTTCCCTTCGATTTCTTCAACAAGTCCGTTATCGGAGCTGTTAAATCGCTAAAATGTTCTATGAACTGCTTGTAAAAGCTAACCATCCCTAGCAGTCGCCTTATCTCCTTAAGAGTTTTCGGTGTGGGATAATCTAATATCGGCTGTATTTTCGCACTGTCTATCGCTAGCCCTTGCTCGGATAAAGTGTAACCAAGGTAACTTATTCGTTTTTGACAGAACTTGGATTTATCCAAACTTATCGTAAGATTAGCCTTTTTGAGCCTATCTGCGATAATCCTTAACAATCGGAAGTGTTCCTTCAGACAATTTGATGTAACGATAATGTCATCAAGGTAAACATACACATAAGGTTCTAAATCGAACCCCAGTACCTTGTTCATTAATTTGGTTTGGGTAATTGGTGCTCCTTTGAGACCAAAGGGCATAACCTTAAATCTAAATAATTGCTTCCCTGCTCTGAACGATGTATAATCGCGAGACGCTTCATCTAACGGGATCTGCCAATAAGCTTTTGATAGATCTATTACTGTAAAGTATTTCGACTTTTCTATTCGCCCAAGAATACCGAGCATATCGGGAAACGGGTATGCCTCGTTTTTCGTAACTTCGTTTATACGCCTACAATCTAGACATATTCGCCAGTCCCCAGAGGATTTTTTAACTGGGAGCAGCGGGTTACACCAGTCCGATGTTGATGCCTCGATAATATCCATCTCAATCATTCTTTGAACCTCTTTGTCCACTTCCCTTTGAATGTGTGGGGAGCATCGGTATTGAGGAGGTTTCTTAGGTTTTGCTCCCTCTACCAGGTCGATTGTATGTTTACTAAGGCTTGTACGGCCTAATTTTCCCTCGTTTATCTTTTTAAATAAGCGGATTATTTCCCCCAGTTCTCGAAATTCTTCGAACGACAGCTCATGTTCGGTTTTAATAGGTTCACTTGGTTCATCACTAGGTTCTTCGGCAAACGGTAATTCCAGACTCATATCCTCTATTTCTTCTATTTTTCCTACTATGGAACCTTCTGTTGGTTCGATGACCAGACCGATGGCCTCTTCTGGTTCTGCAAAGTGATTTTCAATATAGTTCGATTCTATTACATCTTCATTCCATATCAACTGTTCCACAGTATCCCCATTCAAAATCGCTGGCGCTATTTTGAATGATCTCCAGAAGTCGATTCCTAGAATCAAGTTTCTGGAAATTTGTGGGACCAGTAAGGTAGGCACTACCATTGTCCTGTCCCTAAATGTATACGGAATATAAACAATTCCCTCACATTTGTATGCTGTTTCATCAGCAGTTTTAATTTTTAAATTTATCGGATGAACACGGAATTGATGTTTATTGATCAATTCTAATGAATTTATAATGCTCGCACTAGCTCCTGAGTCTAATAACGCTTCGACTGTAGTGCCTAAAATACTGACAGTAACATGTGGGCATTTATGTGGTAGTGTGTTAATTTGAAACGTGGCTGCAAATTTTGATATAGCTGGCCCATCGACTTGAGCTTTGGCCTTTTTAGCTTCCGGAGGATTTTCTGCTCTGCCAGAAAGATTCCCTCCTACGATCTTTCTGGGGGCTGGTTTTCCTGCCTGGTCTGAGCAAAATGGTGATTACCGGGACAGTTTGCTGTTATAAAATTCATTTGACCGCAAAGATGACAAAATATTCTTTTGTCTCTACGGCAGTTTCTCCAAAAGTGTCCAAACTGTCGACAATTCCAACATAATATGTTGTCCTGGGTTTCAGTTTGGGTTTTGGGTATTGTTCCGGTGGGGCTCGTAATTGGTTCTCTTTGTTTATCTGCAGTTGGCCTTCTATTAACGGATCTCCCGATCGCATTCAATTCTTCTACGACGTCTTCTCTGTCTTCAGTGGTTTCCCACTCGGGTGCAACGTCCTCCAAATTGTTTACCTGCGGGTGTCTATTTCGCGCGTAACCGGGGTAGCTACGGTACATGGACTTATCCAGGCCATGACAGATTGTGATCAAGTCGTCCATCTCTACTATACGATACATTGTCATAAATGGCTTGTAACAATCTCTCATGTTCTCCATTACGATATCAAGTTTTCTGTTCTCTGGCATTGGTTTCGTCAGTTGCTGTGCTAGCTTCTCGATTGCAGATACGAACGCGTTGAACGTTTCGTTTGGCAGTTGTCTCCTGTCCAGCATTTGACGCTCGATGACTGTATCTTTATTTGGTTGCTCGAACCGAAGACGAAGTTGATGTTTAAAATTAACCCAGCTCTGGAATTTGTTACAAAAAGTGTAATACCATTCCTCTGCCTCTGACCCTTCCTTAAAAAGAAAATTTGCCTGACTCAGTAGTTCTTGTTCCGATACCCTGTTGTTTCTTGCCAGTATTTCAATTCGGTTTAAGAATTGAGTTACTGTTGGCCCTCGTGAATCTCCGCTGAAGTGGATTCTCCACTTACTTATGGGAACTTGCCATCTGTTCTGAAAATCATTTCGTGACCGGTTCCAAACTAGCTGACCCTCATTGTCTTCCTGCGATGCCAGAGATGCAACCGAGTTTGGATAGTTTCGTTGGTTATAAAACAGTCCTGGTTGTCTGGGTGGCGATGGTACTCTAGGAGGTATGGGCAATGGGGGAGGTGGCGGTGGATGTGGCTGTGGTGGTGGAGGTGGGGGTGGTGGTGGTGGTGGTGAAGGTGTTGGTATCATCGGAAGCGGTGTAGAGGATCGACGTTGGTTAAGCATTGCCGATATTTGAGTTCGCATTGCTGCCATTTCACCTGACAACGTTTCTTGAATGAAAGTATACAATTCTCGCTTCCATTGATACATCTGGTTCATTTGTAGATCCGTCCGTTGTTGATCCTGTTGAGGTTTTCTCTTGGGCCACAACGACCCAGGTTGTTCAATCTCACCCCCTATCGCTTCGTCTAGTAACCCTTGTTGTTGGTTTAATTCTATATTTTGGGATGGTATATTCCTTTGAATTAGTGGAATATCTGAAAAGTGTAATTCATCAATTATTTGACCGAAATCCCTACCTGCATCCTGAGAATGGTTCAAGCGAATGTTTGGAGGCAATTGACTCACCGTCCGATCATCCGGATTACCATATTTCTCCAACAATCCCTCAATTTCTGATAATAACTCGTTTTTCAGCCGCAATTGCTCCCTAGTAATAGCATTGCAACGAGCAATTCTCAAGAAATAATGTCTTAACCGAGAAATAATTTTAGGTTCTGGTATTGTTTCCAACAGATATGTTAAATCTTTTATAATCATTTTAACCGTCCCATATTCCTGACTTATAGTTCGTTTCACTTTAAAATTTTTTGGTTTTCTTATTTCTTCCAACTGCGCTTTCTTTAGCCGTTGGCGTTTGTGTTGCATTGTGCCGTCAACCGACAAACATCTTACTTTCAACTCGTATTCTATTTCATCCTCTAGCAAATCATTCGGGTTTATATATGACTCCATATTTATCTGCTCTATTTCTTATTTCTTTTTTAGGTGTTTACTACCCGGAAGAAATTTTAATCAACCGATATCACTTATATACAATTGAAATGTCAAATAATCGGGCTAATTCTACGAAAGAAATATATTCAATAAATTCAATTTTTCCGAGCATCTAAACCACTAAATTCGATCCCTACTCTAAACTTTTCTCCGCTAAATGTAATAATATAATCTTCACTATGTATCCAAAATCAAATAGCACTTAACAACCTCAATATGTATTATTATCACCGAAATAATGTTTTTACTATTATCACAAAACCGTTAGTTGGGCGCCAAATGTAACGGGAGGTAAAACGGACCGACGACTGAATTAGGTTACAGCCTTCACTTATGCGCCAGGCAAGCTTTAGTCTTGCCGTGAAGGAGCGAGTTATGACGCTAAAAGTTCATCCCGTGCCCGGCTGGGAGACCTCAGGGCGAGTTCTTGTCGACGACAACCGAATTCGACCGAAACATCAGCGAACACCAAACCGTACGAATGACCAAACAAATTGTTTCAACCTACAGGGTGGATTGGTTACCGCTGTGGGATTCCCTCTCCAGAGCCTATTCTACCGATACCAAACCGCGAATGAAAGAAATCGACCCAACATCCAAACCGAGGATCACTGAGTAACTCAAACGTTTTACTTTGATTCGGCCATATATCGCGATTTATTCTGACGGGTAATAAAGAAAAAAATTGATTTCATACTACTAGCTAAACGCCTAATTTTGTATAATCGTTCTTAAAACTATGGTTAGTGTCGTGAATCGATGAGAACACTGTACGGACGCGTCTATTCGCGGTAAACGAATAGACCGAATAGACGCGTCCGTACAGTGTTCTCATCGATTCACGACAAACGGTATTGAGAGAATTGAGTCCGTGCAACGACTCTTTTTACGTTTTGCGCTTCGTAGTTTGCCGTAGAGAGATCCCGTCCGTCTGCCAAGTTACGAAAGCCGGTGCCAGCTGATTAGTTTGGAGCCCCTGCTTGTTCGATGGAATACAGCAAGGGCTTTGTTTGATGCTGATACTTTGTGAGGTCATCTCGATTGCTCAGCCACCTTGGAACAAATTAACATAAATGTTGCACCTCGAACAATGCGTAACAACCTCATGCTCCGATTGCCATTTCGACGCACTAATTATGCACGGGGCCATTACGGGCCAACAAAGGATCGTCAACCGAGTCGCATCAGCGTTCGACTTTAATTTGCCTCGCCCAACGCCAATGATTTTACCTAGCCTTCAACGGACCCGTTAATTTCGGCTGATTCCTTCATTGTTGATTTTTTCACTGTATTGTTATTATTTTTATCAAAGTTTGTAACGATTTGACTGTTAGCAATAAGTTTAGCATTAAGACATCATTGAGGCTTTGAATTGCCTGTTGATGTATATATGATAAATACAAATATAAATACAAACAATGATTGCATGGAGGATAACTTGATCTTTTCATTCTTGTGTATTTTTTTACATACCCTTGCGGATAGGACGATGAGACGGCGACAGGCTCTGCGGTATAGAAGCAACGAGATGCTTACATGCACACATCAGCCAGTTGCTATCCCGATTCGAGTATCGAGCGTCTTTTAATGTTTATTTACCGCTCTTTCTCTCAGTATGGTTTCGCTTTCGTGCATGCATAAACATGTAGGTAGAAAAGTGAACGAAGAATAAAATGTTCGCTTCGTACATCTTCAACATATGTGTTCGTTCGTTTATTCATTCGGATCATAGTTGTATATTTTTAAGAGAATGCGATATCAGAGGCCAACCAATAATACATGCAAGGTCTGTATTCACCAGGAGTGAATTAAAATAAAATGATACCAACATTTTACACTTTCCGGTATGACTCATTTATCTAGGCCTTATTCTCCACAGTTAGTATATACATTAATTAGTTTTCGCCACTTTACTTGCCCTTATATTCCCATCTGCGTACCCCTCGGCGTTCTCGGCTTCCATCGGCGGTCGAGTGCAATTGCAGCTGCCGCCTGCAGGCGTGTTCCCTTTCATGCGTTTCACTGTTTCACTTTCCTGTTTATACTGCCCTCTGTGAGCGCGCTCAATTCGCTTCCCGATTCACACACCCGCGTGAGGTTCGTCGACTGGTGGTGAATTCGCACCTATCGACGTGCAACATTTAATTACCGTGTGACGTCACTAGACGAGGTAAGCGACGACGGGTACAGGGAGCTGCCAAGCTACGGTTTCGTCGTTTGTGTCCTAGGGTGGTACCTTCGTTTGAAGGAAATGCTTTTACCAGCCTAATGCCTAAATTGGTTATGGCTATTTTTGCTGTGCTCGCTTGATGGTTGTGTTTTGCTGGTCTTATTGGCTTCTGCTTGGAAACAAAATGGCCGATTGGACGCGAATAGTGGCCTTGGTTGGTTCTTACAATTTTGGCCGTAGATCTTCCTTTTCTTCACTCTTCACAGTTTCTGTTGTTTCTGATCTAGCTTTACTCTTTACTATGACACTTTTCTTATTTCACCATAACTCTACTATACTTTTCTGTTTCAAATGATCTTCTGGCTACTGACTTTTTCTGAACCTTCCTTGTCTGTGGTCAAGATTGTAAGAGTCGACTTCTTCTCTATTGGGCTTCAAAACCCCCATTCGTTATCCGACTTAACCCGATATCATTCGTTCGACTTCGGGGGCCCACATCCGCTTACGAACGTCATCGAAAGTCGCGGAGTTGTCTCTACCTGGCGACTTGCAGCCGTAGGCTAAAATCAGAGACCCGGAACGCGAAGTCGCAATTATGAAAATTGTAATTCTACTTCTGATCGGTTTATAATTAATTCTGTAACCTCGTTACATGTTTTGTCCAAAAACAATACGTGGGTTCTGGGTTAAGTGGTCCCTAATAAGTAATTGCCTCAATAGCGTACTAGCTTCGTCGTGTCTGCATAAATACATCTAGCTGAGTCGACTAGAATCCTGAACACAATTCTCTTTAAAACCCATTTATAATTAGTAATACAAGAATAACAAAAATTTAACCTCCCTCCCCTCTCGTAAACAAACGTAGAATTTTGCTAGACCCCCCCGTGCCCACAACCATAATGTTATTTTATAACTTTCATGCTTTTATATGCAGATCACATAAATCAGGTGACAAGGTATAAGTCACATCATAAATAATTTCGACTCTTCTCAAGCTCGACTCTGTCTAAGCTGACCTAATTTCACTATTCATGTCAATTTTCATTAAATTGATTCATATAGAATAAATTTTTAATCTAAACAAGTACAAAACCTATAGATTGCGAACAGTTTGTGTTGTTTTCAACAGGAATAAACAAAATAAGAATGTTTTTTTTTGCGTGACAAAGCAAGTCAGTTGGCGGATCCTGTCCTAGACTTCGACTATTATTTGACGATTTTTAAGGAACATTTACAAGCCTATTTATTATTGTAACGCAGCGAATAATAATCATAGTAACGCAGAAAATGAGTAGTGAAATTAATCGTATGATTCCTAACCAATGTTGAAACATTATTTAGGACATTGGACAAAAAGCAATGCTATTTTTATTCTGCATGCTGTTCAATTTTTATTGAAATTGAGTATGTACTAACTCAAAATAAAGTCAGCAAAATAAATACTAATGTATTCTTATCTTGGACTGGTGCAATAGTACGTATTTATAGCATACATTCAACAATAAAACAGTATTCACATGCTCGTCAGGTTCCAGGTCATATTTAACATAATATGAACCGGCAATGGTACACTGAATCCTCAACTTATTTCATTTTGTCAGTAGAACGTCTTAAATAGCTAGCTGAACGTTTATAATACTCGATCAACTGTATCCAATCTATTTGTAGACTCATTGTAATGCGTATGAAATAACGATCAGAGGTTCTTGAAATTTTAAATATTTTCGAGCCATTTATTTATTTTCATTGTTGCTTAACTCTCCAGCTCCACAACGCAAAAATATAGATGAAGCAAAAAGGGAACACAAACTTACTGATTGTTGAAACAAGTGCTAGTGCACTGAGTGCACGCTGCTCTGAAAATCAAGCGAAATCGTCTTAGGGCACCAGCGGCTGCTCGTTCAGTGGGCCATAAGCGCGACTTCCGGAGGGTTAATCTTTTTTGCCGCATAAAAAGCATAAGTTATTGACTGCTATGAATAACTTTACCACACTGATATGTGTTTCGAAATACTTAAACCTTTTAGAAATATCACTATAAGTAAAAACTTGGTACGTGTATCCATACCACCATGCGTACCAAGTAAGAAACAAGCAGTCCAAATAGGCAGTACAAATATCAAACGAATGCTTTTGTCTGAATTTTAAATCAACGTGTCATGCCACCTTGTATTCATGGGACTACGAACGAACGGGAGCGCTGATCGATACATCACCGCAGTTCATGCTATTGTGAGAACGTAATCCAATGATAGCTTTAAACTGCAATAGATTTTTTGTATCTCGCCCGAATATGGTGCTCATTCAAATGATCGCGCTGCCTCCGTTGGTTCGATCGAATATATTACGAAGGATTGCGCAAAAATCAAGGTGGGAAATGAAATCATTCGCCGTTCGTACGTTCACAAAAAACGATCGACAGCCGAGAACACCGGCTATAACGCTTCTTTGCTTATTTCTGAGTCGTTACTGCATATTGCCGTGACGATTTGGTGCCTCTAACTATTGAAAAAATCAAAAATAGTGTGAACTGTTCGCTTAACTCCACCTTCTCAGAACCTATCTTGCTTCGTTTCCCCATGTTTTTTTTACTATTTGGATGAATTTAGCGTGGGGAAATGCAGATATATCAGTAAATCTGCAGATTATTTATTTTATTTGCAAATTTTTGTAGAATGTAGATATTTTGCAAAACAAAGCATCCGTTAAATAAAATTTCAACCAATTTCGTATATTTTCGATTATTTGACATATCATTGCAGTATATTTCAGCAACAAACATGCTGCAGACATTTGAGATATTAACAGACTTTTTGCATTTCTGCCGCAAGCTCTTGTACAAATCGATCTGGCAGCTCTGGTTTTTTTTGAATAGGATGAACCCTGGAGAAAATTTATAATAGGACGTAAGTAACATTGAGATCTTCTCTTTGTTTCCTTTTTCTTCGATTATTGCAACGTCATTTTGCACTAATTTTCAAGTACATATCGAATATCGGTGGTTTTTACTAGAGTATTATGCAAAGAGTTACGTAGTTGATGGCGAAACGACCGAATAATGAACAGAAGAGAAAGACCACACAGAGAATCTAAATGTTACTTACGTCCTATTCGAAACTTTCTCCAGAACTATTTGGTTTTTTTCCGGTTATACAGACAGGTTCAGATATATTTTGAAAATTGCTCCGTTGCTTTTAACAAATAATTAGACGTTTAGCTTTATTACAATGGTTATTTACGTCTAACGGAATTCCTGGGTAAGCAACATCTGTTAATTCATGTTCTCAGACTACAGCATTACCACGATTATTTTCTGTAGGATACATATTCGCTCGAACAGTTGAGCTGCTTGCGGTAATACGAGTTATGTATTCTTCTGTCAAAGTCAGTGCTGTAGTTGCGGTTAGTCACGGTTAGTCGGCGACTAACCAGCTCCTGCAACCGAAAAAAAAAATTTTTTTTGACCAAAAAAATGCCGTTGGCCTTATCATTCTGGAAGACGAATTTAATGATCCCTATGCTCGTAAAAAACATCCAGTTAATTGGAATTTTGTGAATCTATTCAAACTCGTAGGGTATTGTCAAACTCGCTGCCACGCTAGTATGATATTTTCATAACTCACATGGCGATCCAAGACTGTATGGGGCACTGGTATGATATGCTCATAGCTCGCAGGATACTCTCAGATACTTGAAAGCACTAGTATGATATTCCCACACCTCGCAGAGCGTTTCAACGTTAGTTTGATACTTACAAGACACGCAAGGCGCTCTCAGGTTCTCTTGGACGATAGTCTGATGTTCCCATCGCTCGTAGGGCGCTTCCACACTCTCTGGGACGCCAATATGATATTTGCAAAACTCGTAGGACGCTAGTATGATATTCCGATAGCTCGCAGGGTGCTCTCAGACTTACAGGGGCACTAGTTTGTCATTTTAAAAGCTCGCATGGCGCTCTTAAGCTCTTCAGGGCGCTAGTATGATATTCACAAAACACTCTAGGTTACTAGTCTGATGTTATCTTAATTTGCCGGGCGCTTAAAAATTCTCTGGGGCGCTAGTCTAATATTCTCATAGATTGCAGGGCGCTCTTAGATTCTTCCAAGCGCTTTTACGATATTCACATAGTTCGCAGGGCGCTCTCAAACTCGCTAGGGCGCTAGTCTAATATTATCATAGTTCGTAGGGCGCTCTAAGATTCTCTGGAGCGCTAGTATAATATTCCCATAGCTCGGAGAGCACTTCCGCATTCGCTGGGGTGCTTTTCACAGCTCACAGGGCGCTAATATGACTCTATGGGGCGCCAACATGATATTCGCAGGGTGCTCTCAGACTCGCAGGGAGTTTGCCATTTTCAAAGCTAGCGTTCTGCGAGACCTTTTTTTTACAATGGAGAAGACCTTTACGTCCTAGCCCAGTACACGTGCTATTGGTAGGGTCCAATCTACCACACGGGGTGCACTGGGGGCGTGTCGGGCTCGAATGGTGAGGCTGCCATTAATACCGACTAAACTACATTGGGCTCCGCCATCATTCCTCCCAGGAACTACCTCTCGGTATTACTTCTGAGGGGATGGCTGTACTAAATGTACTCATTCACTCTCACTCATGCGTTCATACGTCCTGTATGAGGCTTACTTGGGTGCTCTCTCAATCGCACTTTGATTCACTCTCAAACACTCCCACATAAGGCTGACTTTTGTGCTCACCTTTTTCGTTCCTTGCGAGGCTGACTTGTGTGCTTACCTTACTCATTCCTTGCTAGGCTTACTTTTGTGCTCGCCCCACCCATACCATGTGAGGCTGACTTGGGTGTTCACCCTATCATCTGATTCACTCTCAATCGTGCCACTCTATTGTACCTTTGTCACTCCCCCTGGCATCCCATGTGGGACATTTTTCTTAGGCCCCACTTCTGACGTACCATGCGAGGCTGACTTGTGTGCTCACCTTTTTCATTCCTTGCTAGGCTGACTTTTGTGCTAGCCTCTACCATACCATGTGAGGCTGACTTTTGTGCTCACCCTTAACATGCCGTGTGAGACTGACTTGGATGCTCACCCTTTCACTCCTCTGCCACGCCATGAGGCATCGATAGCTAAGTTCCAACATACTACGCTACGACCCTCCCGTCTTGGCATGAGGCAGTCCACTTATACGCCTATACACTCACTCTTCTGTCTTGCTTCGGGGTGGCTGGGTTTACCCCTTACGCGGTTGCCATTCGCTGCGCCAAACCTGCCTCGGCATGAACAGACCATTCACTCCCTTTTTTGCGCTTGGCCTTTTTCGCTCCAGCTAACCAATCACTAATTAACCGTGCCCGTCGTCTGTTGCTCGGTTTGCCAGATTACCTGTAGCCTACTGGCAATCTGGATGGTAGCAGCCGAGACTGCGTTCCACTTCTCCACCGATTGACACATCCGCTGAATAAGGGTATCAGGGGTTGTGTCCCAGCCACAGAAGTCAAGCATTGCTCTTCTTTCGACGTCGAACCGATGACATACGAACAGTATGTGTTCGGCAGTTTCGTCTACACCTGGGCAGTCCGGGCAGACTGGGACCTCCGCGTGCCCGAACCTGTGGAGGTACTGTCGGAAACAGCCATGGCCTGACAGGAATTGTGTCAGGTGGAAGTGAACTTCCCTATGGGGTCTTCCCATCCAGCTCGATATGCTAGGTATCAGCCGGTGGGTCCACCTACCTTTCGAGGAGTTGTCCCACTCACGCTGCCATCTGGCGACCGAAGTCACCCTGGTGCGCTCGCGGGCTCCCCTATTTCCACGTAGCTCAAAGCACTCCTCATCTTCCCGAATGACCAGCCCGACTGGCATCATGCTCGCTATCACGCAGGATGCATCGTGTGATACCGTGCGGTAGGCAGATATCACTCTGAGGCACATCACGCGCGAGGTGCTCTCCAGTTTCTGTAGGTAACTGGTTACCCTCAGTGCTCTTGACCATGACGGGCCGCCGTACCTGAGGATAGATACGGCAACGCCTGCCAGTAACCTACGTCCACTGGCGCACACCTTTGAGCTGTTGGACATCATTCTCGATAGAGCCGCAACAGCAGTCGACGCTCTCTTGCATGTATAGTCGACATGGCTGCCGAAGGTCAGCTTGTCGTCTATAATGACTCCGAGAGACTTCAGACTTCGCTGTGAAGTGATCGCGACTTCTCCCACATGGATAACTGCATGTTGTGCCGACTTGCGGTTGTTGACGATAACTACCTCCGTCTTATGATGCGCGAGCTCCAGGCCTCTCGCGCTCATCCATTCCTCCACCGTGCTGATCGCGTGTTCTGCGGTTAGTTCTACCTCAGGAATTGACTCCCAGTAGACCTCCAAGGTTACGTCGTCAGCAAAGCCGACGATCTTGAATCCAGGAGGGAACTTCAGTCTCCGAACCCCGTCATACATGAGGTTCCAAAGCACCGGGCCTAGGATCGAGCCCTGCGGGACTCCGGCGGTAATCGGAACCCTTTTCTGACCGGCACCGGTGTCGTATAGCAGTACGCGGTTCTGGAAGTAACTTTCCAGGATCCGGTACAGCCCCCCGGTAGGCTAAGCCGGTGTAACGAGAGCGCGATGGCATCCCAGCTTGCGCTGTTGAATGCGTTCTTCACGTCAAGTGTCACTAACGCACAGTATCGAATACCTCGCCTTTTTCGTTGGATCGCTATCTCGGCAGTATTTATCACTGAGTTGAGAGCGTCCACTGTGGACTTACCCTTCCGAAAGCCAAACTGGTTGCTTGACAGACCGTCCGTACTTTCCGCGTACGGGGTGAGCCTGTTGAGGATGATCCTGTCAAGCGGTTTGCCAGTCGTGTCGATCAGACAGATTGGTCTGTACGCCGATGGGTCGCCTGGCGGCTTCCCGGGCTTCGGCAACAGCACCAGTTTCTGCCTTTTCCATCTATCGGGGAAACGGCACTCGTCAAGGCATCTCTGCATAGCTAGCCTGAACATGTTCGGGTTCGCTATGATCGCTGCCTTGAGAGCGTTGTTTGGAACTCCATCCGGCCCTGGAGCTTTGTTCATTGCTAGGGATTTAGCCACTGCGAGTAGTTCTTCATTCGTCACTGGAGCCACCATTTCGGCCGTGCCCGCACTGTCTCGTAGTGCCCTGCGTGACCCTATGGGGTGCTATTGTGATATCTACATAGCTCGGAGAGCGCTTCCACACTCGTTGGGGTGCTATTATGAAATTCTCATAGCGCGCTGGGCGCTCTCAGTTTCTCTGGGGTGCCAGTATGATATTCCCATAGCTCGGAGAATGCTTTCATACTCGCTAGGGCCCCAGTATGATGTATAATATCATAGCTACAAGGCGCTCTCAAGCTCTTCAGGGCTCCAGTATGATATTCACGGAGCTCGCAGGGCGCTCTCAGAATCCCTTGAGCACCAGCATGATAAACTCTCTAGGATATTATGAAACTCTCATCGTCCGCAGGGCGCTCTCAGATTCTCTCTGGCGCCGGTATGATATTCCCATAGTTCGCTTTCGGACTATCTGGGGCGCTAGTATGATACTCCCATAGCTCGGAGAGCGCCTCCTTGGTCGCTGGGGCGCTAATATAGTATTCTTATAGCTCGCAGATCGATTTCAAGTTCTCTAGGGCGCTAGTATAACTATGGGGCGCTAATAAAATATTAACATAGCTCGCGAGGCGCTCTCAGATTCTTTCGAGCGCCAACATGATATTCCCATAGCTCGCAGGACGCTCTCGAACTCTCTTGGGCGCTAGTTCGATATTCTCATATCTCTCTAGAGCGCTAGTATAACTGTATGGGGAGCTAGTATGGTATTCCCATAGCTCGCAGGGCGCTCTCAAATTCTCTCGAGCGCCCAAACTCTTCAGGCGGTAGTCCAAACTCTTCAGGCGGTAGTCCGATATTTTCATAGTTCGCAGGGCGCTCACAGCTTCTTTGGGGCGTTAGTATAATATTTCTATAGTTCGCAGGGCGCTCTCGGATTCTCTGGGGCGCCAGTACGATATTCCCATTGGTCGCATGGCACTCTAAAACTCACTAGGGCGTTAGTTTGATATTCTCAGAGCTCCAGGCCGATTTCAAACTCTCTAGGGCGTTAGTATGGCTCTATGGGGCGCTAGTATGATATTCCCATTGCTCGCAGGGCACTCTCAGATTCTCTCTGGCGCAAGCAATTTGTTCCCATAGCCCGTAGGGTAATCTCAAACTCTTGAGAGCGCTAGTCTGATATTCTCATTGTTCGCTCGGCGCTTTCGGACTCTCTAAGATTGCAGTATGAAATTCCCATAGCTCGGAGAGCGCTTTCACACTCGCTGGGGCGCTAGTATGGTATTCTCATTGCTCGCTGGGCGCTAGTATGGCTATATGGAGTGCTAGAATGATATTCACATATCTCGCAGCCAGCATATCATGGCGCTCTCAGATTCTCTCGAGCGCCAGCATAATATTCCTATAGCTCGTAGGGCACTCTCGAACTCACTAGGGGCTAGTTTGATATTTTCATTGTTCGTAGGACGCTTTCAGACTCTCTGGGCTGCTCCTATGATATTCCCATAGCTCGGAGAGCGCTCCCATGCTAGTTAGGGCGCTAGTATAATATTCTCATAGCTCGCAGATCGATTTCAAGCTCTCTAGGGCGCTAGTATGACTATGGGGCGCTAGTATGACTATGGGGCGCTAGTATGATATTCGCATAGCGCGAGGCGCTCTCAGATTATCTCGAGCGCCAGCATGATATTCCAATAGCTCGCAGGGCGCTTCTCAAACTCAGTAGGGTAGTCTGATATTCTCATAGTTTGCAGGGCGCTCTCAGATTCTCTGGGGAGCCAGTGTGATATTCCCATAGCTCGCCGGGCACTTTAAAACTCACATTGGCGCTAGTCTGATATTTTCATAGCCCGCAGTACGCTCGGAAACCCTATGGGGTGCTATTGTGATATCCACATAGCTTGGAGAGTGCTTCCACGCTGGGGTGTTATAATGATATTCTCATAGCTCGCTGGACGCTCTCATGCTCTCTAGGGCGCTAGTATGACTCTATAGGGCGCAAGTATGGTATTCACATAGCTCGTAGAGCGCTCTTAGGTTCTCTCGAGCGCAGGGCGCTCCCAAACTCGCTAGTGCGCTAATCTGACATTCCCATAGTTCGTAGGGTGCTTTCAGATTCTCTGGGATACCAGTATCATATTCCCATAGTTCGAAGAGTGCTTCCATGCTCGCTAGGGCCAAGTATGATACGTAGTATCATAGCTCACAGGGCGCTCTCAAGCTCTTCAGGGCGCTAGTATGATATTTACAAAACTTTCTAGGTTACTAGTCTGATGTTATCTTAATTTGCCGGGCGCTTACAAATTCTCTGGGGCGCTAGTCTAATATTCTCATAGATTGCAGGGCGCTCTTAGATTCTCCCGAGCGCTTTTACGATATTCACATAGTTCGCAGGGAGCTCTCAAACTCGCTAGGGCGCTAGTCTAATATTCTCATAGTTCGTAGGGCGCTCTAAGATTCTCTGGAGTAGCTCGGAGAGCGCTTCCGCACTCGCTGGGGTGCTTCTCATAGCTCGCAGGGCGCTAATATGATTCTATGGGGCACCAGTATGATATTCACATTGCTCACAGGGCGCTCTCAGAGTCTCTCGGGCACCAGTTTAATATTCGCATAGGTCGCAGGGCTCTCTTAAATTCCCTCGGGCGCAAGCCCGATATTCTCAAAGTTCGCACGGCTCTCCGAGATTCTATGGGGCGCTAGAATGATATTCACATAGCTCGCAGTCAGCATATCATGGCGCTTTCAGATTCTCTCGAGCGCCAGCATGATATTCCTCGCAGGGCGCTCTCAAACTCTCTAGGATATTATGAAACTATCATCGTCTGCAGGGCGCCCACAGATACTCTCTGGGGCCAGTGTAATATTCCCATAGCTCGCAGGGCGCTCCCAACCTCTTTTCATAATTTTCATAGTTCGCAGGGTGCTCACAGATTCTTTGGGGCGTTAGTCTGATATTTCTATAGTTCGCAGGGTGCTCTCGGATTCTCTGGTGTGCCAGTACGATATTCCCATAGCTCGCATGGCGCTCTTAAACTCTCTAGAGCCCTAATGAGATGTTTTCTTAGTTTCTAGGTTTCCCACAAATTCTCTGGAGCGCTAGCAAATATTTTCGTAGTTTGCAGGGCACTCTCAGATTCT